>NC_142522.1:725000-747500 GCF_964205215.1 Stylophora pistillata | reverse complement strand
TCATACCGCATCATTCCGCCACACCAAGCACAAAAACTCTACCGAACTTAGCAAACACATCTGGACACTCAAGAACGACAACATTGACTATTCTATCTCATGGCGCATCTTATCATCTAACTCTCCCTACAACAGCTCCAATAAAAGATGCAACCTCTGCCTAAAAGAAAAATTCCTGATAATTTACCGACCCGACCTCTCATCACTAAATAAGCGTAACGAACTCGTATCTTCATGCCGACACAGAAACAAAGCGTTGCTACGCAACAACTGAACTTTAAAGTTTTTAAGTTTACCGCGCATTATGCAAATCTGCCTAGTATATAAACGATAGTCACATGAATATTCTTTCATTAAACCCCTGAAGAGTGAAGCGATTCACGAAACAGGCTTGTCGGGAAATGTAGTTACGTCCTTTTTTCCTCTCATAATATTTATTCTGCTCTGCTTCAACGTATTGAGCACTGTTCCACGCGAAAATCGACTTGCAGACTTCCTATATATATATATATATATATAGTGGAAATATGAGAACTGATGAAGGTCTCGGACCGAAACGTTTTTTATTAAACTTTCTTAGACTTTTTATTTGAGTATATGTCTTTCTTAGCTCGAAGTTGTCCGTCCTCGTGTACTATAATATTTAGAACTGATGAAATATGATAGAACTGATGAAGGTCTCGGACCGAAACGTTTTTCATTAAACTTTCTTAGACTTTTTATTTGAGTATACGTCTTTCTTAGCTCGAAGTTGTCCGTTCTCGTGTACTACAATATTTTTCCTATATATATATCAAATGTAATTTTGATAAATATATATATACTTTTTTCGTTGTATCTCTGCTACGTTTAAACATTTTTAAGGCTTTTCGACTTTAATGGATCACCACTGGCCCACACTATAAGCTACTGTGTTGTTAGGAGAAAAATACCTGATCCAAGATGACAGTTAAAAAGGCCGCCATTCTGGATATTTTTAAATCTGAGAGCTCCTCATAAAAATTTATGGAATTGTGACCAATGAGATCAGACGTAACAATTTCCTAAATTTTTCGCAATTTTTTTTTTCTTGGCTTCGCAAAAAGTCGACTACAAAAGAATTTCTCCGTAAAATTGTGTTGACTTGAAAATAGATATGGCGTAAAAGCTAGCTGAGGTGTGACGTCATACGTATTTGTTGAAGAAAATTTGCAATGGAATCTTATCAGGAGACGAACGAATAGTTTTCTTTTCTAAGAAAGTAGATTCTCCTTCAGTTCTCGGTAAGAATATTCGTTTTCGGAAAAATTAAGCGCTTTTTTCAATAATACCATTAGAATATAGAATTATTCCTGCAACTCTGAGCTCAGGATGACACTGGCGCCATTACTTTCACGCTTGTTTATAAAATACTGAAATAATGCTAATTAATGCTTCATAAGTTTGCGGCAGAAATACTCGTGCCACAGTATGATTCAGTCTTAGAATTCATCGCTGAACTCGTCAGAAGTATGGCAATATAATTTGCGAGTCAGTTTCAAATTTCAAAGACAGTTTCACACGCTAGACAGACCAAAAAAAAGCAAACAAATAGTCTTATCATTTTTTTGGCTTAGCCATTCTTAGACTAAGGACAGTTTTCCAACATAAACTAGCCAATCATATGAAGCAATGATATTTTTTCAGAAATAAATATATATTTCAATGACAAGTGAATATCATTTCGCGACGTAAAATATTCCCTTAATTGCGTGGTATCAACCCTAGGTGGCATACTACAGATTATATTCCGTTTATTGCAAGAATGCTTTGCATAAGTCAATACTATAAGGCTGTGGGAATCCATCTAAATCACAAAAGGCAGCCATTTAGCAAAACCCGCACGCAACGTGCAAAGGCAAGAACTTTTGTGAGGTAAGGATCTGTATTTAACTTTAATTCATATAGAAAGATGACCACACCGTTTGAGGTAAAAGAAGAATTAATCAGACCCACAGGTTATGCACAGATTAAAGGCTGATAGTTTCGAAAGAAACTGTTTGGGGCTGCGTCGGTGAGAGTAACGAAATAATTTGGATATATCAACAAAGTTGAAATGGTAAATTGGCCACAGTAACGATTACAAAAGCTGACGTTTCGAGCGTTAGCCCTTCGTCGGAGCGAATAGGGGAATTGTGGGTTGTGTGTGCTTTTAAAGGCAGAAAATGGAGCTACGTTATTGTGAATGACAAGTACACGTCGAAACCAGTCGCTAGACATTTTAATTTACCTAATCATTCTAAGCGACATATGGCAATCTGCGGTCTTTCTTTACACTTAGGTAGCACGTAAAGCCGTAAAAATCTTGAACAAAAGCTCATCTTTCAAACCGGCAGTCTAAATCCCACAGGGATCAACGAACGCTTTTCATTCCACTAATTTATTCTTGTTTTTCTCGTTGCCATGTTCCCACCAATAACGTAGCTCCATTTTCTGCCTTTAAAAGCACACACAACCCACAATTCCTCTATTCGCTCCGACGAAGGGCTAACGCTCGAAACGTCAGCTTTTGTAATCGTTACGGTGGCCAATTTACCATTTCAACTTTGTTGATATATCCAAGTTATGCACAGATTAGCTTCATATTTAGTTGTTTTATCTCAGAGCTGTTTAGGAAAATGTGACATCTCGAACGTCCTTTTTCTCTGCAAAGATATTTTTATATTCAGTTTCGTGTCGTGGTATGTCTGGCCATTGTTATTGGATGCTAGCATCACGTTGGGCGGAGTGCAATGCAGCTTCTTGAGATATCATTCATTGCCTTAAACGAGCCTAATTAGAGGAAATTGGGAGAAGCTCTCGCGGAAGCTCAGTGATCTTTGTCACGAAATACTCGTTGGGAAAAGTAAACAAGATCTAGTTTCCAATTATCTTTTATGAGAAAAAGGAAACAACTTGTTCATCTCGAAGCGAACCTTAATGAGATCTTCATTACGAAATCCTTTTTATTATTAAGTCTAACGTTTCAACAATTCTTCTTCAAACCTCGGCTAAATTTGTGTATGTTTACATCTTATCATTTTAAAAGAGAAGCCACAAAACTCAGCCATCCATTTATTACTCCCCATTTAAAATGTTTCTCTCTTCTCGATCATGACGGTCACATGCATGTCGCCATCAGTTTTTGACGGGCTAGAAAAACCATGAGGTTCCCATTTGTAGAGATTGTATCTTAATATTTTTTCTAGGAAAATCTAAAATTTGCGTAATTACAGTTACAATTTTCATTTGCAAAGTGCTCTTCATTTATCTCAAAACACTAAGAGAAAATTCCGGCTGTTTCAACAAATAAATTGTTGGATTCATGCTAAAGTTTTTGTAATGCAAATAATGAAAGTGTAATATATCCTTTTACCACTTGCTTTGTGATTTGCATGACAACAATGCATACAAAGCATTAATTTTTAGTCTAATTATTAATCACCTTTAAACATTTATAACCATCTCAGTAAGTCACCTAACATTTTCAGTGATAGACTCTACGTCAAAAATAATCTTTGGAAACATTTGTCCTGATATTGGCAATACATTTATTGTATGGCGTTTTTAAATTTGTGACAACAAAACTCAAATGTTTTCTGCCGGAAACTGTCACGAAAACAATGGTACAATCATTAAAGTTATACCACTTATCATCCCAGACGATCCCAGACGTTATAAATTCCAATGAGATCAAGATGTTGCCTCAAGAAAGATGCCTTAAATCGTGTCATACATTTGCAGAGGTCGCCTTATTTTGAACTTTTCCGAGTTTCCTTATTGAAATTTTTTTCGTTTAGTAAATAAAATGAATAATCAGGGGAAATTGAAACTCTAAGCTAACATACATATGTCAGTGTCCGGTAAATGTAATTTCATTCATTTAAATTTGGATAACGCATGACAAACTTTTGTGTTCTGGGGACTGAACATAAATCGTATTTATTAAACAGGAAAGAGAAATAAAAGAATGATTCCGTGAGAAAGCGTTCTCCTAAAAGTGTCCAACTTGATGATGAAAAATACAGTGACTCTCGACTGAGTAATCTATCGAAAAAATACTGCTGTGATAATTTTTATCCTCATTTTTATTCTTATTCTAATTATTTTTATTTATTTATTTATTTTTTACTGTGGCTCATAGTTGATGTCGTAAAGCTTTCCCATTCTTGTTTCAGTTTGAGGCCACAAGATTAATTCATAGATCGCGCGAAAATCGTGTTGTTATTGATCTCTCTCAGGATAACTGTGTCAAAGTTATCAATCTAGAGCACTGTCAGCGGAATTGAACTAAAAAGAGTAAGCTTGCCCAGGACAGTTAGTGTGTGCGTGTCTTGGCAACTGTTTTAGCTTGGCGTCTGCAAGTCGATCACATGCCAGATGCACGCAAGCGTGGTAGCATAGATTCTCCATGCAAAGCGAGCAATCAATGATAATAATGACAGACAAAAACAGTCAGCCAAAGAACGCGTATTTGATAAAATTAAAGGATTGCCCTAGCATAGTTATGACAGTTAAAACAACTACATGATTATTACTCCTGGTTGGTAGATGCATTGAGGGTAGGATCAAAATAGGAAGAAGAAGTTTCATTTCCGCTGAAATTATTTCTTTGTTCCTTGACAAATTCTAAGCTTGTCACTGTTGGAATACAAAAAACAATTGATAGTGTCACTGCTGGTACACTGAACTGAAATTAAAATCACCTCATTAAGAACTGCGAAATGATACATAATGAAGTTGAGATAGACTATGTACGAAAACCTACATTATTAAACTTAGTTTTCACTTTGTTTTGCAGCAGTTTGTGTCGGTGTGTCAACGAACTCAGGACGAACAGTTTTTTGGGGGCCTTGAGGTGAGTAAAAAGCGCGTGGGTTTTCATTACAATTAGCGCAAATATTGATGATTCTTTTTGTAGGGTCAAGCATAACCCATGATAATGAAAACGAAAAAGCAAAAAGCATTTACGCGTGTTAAATATTTGATTCACTTTGTGAAAATTTAAATTTCGAGTCTTATGGCAAAGAGTTGAACTTTGATCCGGAATCCTTTTAGCCAAAGAAATAAAAGAGCCAGATCTATATTTAAAAAGAAATATGGTGAAGAGACCGCGAGACTCGAAACATTAAAAATCGCGCATCAAACTCGATTCGAATGCCCCATGGGTTGAGAATATATACTTATAGATTTGCATTACCGTATATCACGAGCAGCCTTTTTTTATCACTCTATACAAGATCTGTGCTTGTAACTCACGTCTAAAAACGTGAGAACCGTGAAACGCTGTTTTTCTAAAGTATTCGAGGTCAAGGACAGATCTACAATCTCATAATGCGTTGTTAGCCAGTACTGTAAAGTGTTGAAAACGCAGTGAAACTCACATGCAAAATACTTCAATGCTAAGAAAGTATAAACTGTTAGGGCCCCCTTTGAGCCAATGAGAAGCTCTGATTTAAAGTGCTCCTTCTACTGGCTGATAGATTACACAAAATATACGTTCTGACTCATAAATAAGGGATTTAAAAACCCTGATATGTTATCAACAAAACCAATAGCAGAAATTTTACGACGTTACAAAAGTATTGTCGTGATAAAACTTGCGCAAGATAATAAAAACAGAGGTGAAATCCCAACATTTCGACAATGTCACACAAAACAAAAATCTAAATTACTGGGGAGCAAAGTTTTACATAAGTTTTTGTTTCGATCACACGAACACAAAATGGGCAATATGCAAATGCGGGAAAAACATTGACCAAACTACTTTTATTTCAATATTTTTTCGACTCAGGAGACAATCATAAAGTGACACTAGAAATGTGCGGCCAAGACACGGCAATTAACGATTTGCATACACTTATTATGATGCACTTTATTTTTTAGTCATTCTTCGCGGTTGAAAAATAGCTCTGTGAGTTGTTTTATTTCGATTGTACCTTACACCGAGATCATAATTCGTCCGTCTTACTTGAATTAACTTGAGTCAATCACAAAAGGAAGCGGCGACGTGTTTCACACGAGAGAACAAAAAAACTTGAAGAAAAAGGATGACAGATGACTGATAACTTCTCAAATAATCTATAATTGTCATTTTTTGTCTTTGTAAAAACAGAAAGAGGCAATTCCATTGATCTGATTCTATCAACTGCCGCCCGTCCAATATCACAAGAGAAATTTTTCGTCAATTGGAATTAAAAAAAAAGTCCAAGAAATTATGATGAATTGACTACGAAAACTCCAACCAACGCCCTAACAGATGCAAAAGTAAGAGAGACTCTCGGGAGATAAGAGAGCTGTATTTGACCAGCTGTCGCATCACGTTTAAAGGCACTTCTACAACACAGTGGCACTCATTTGAATACACGCGGTTCTTTAACAAACCAAACTTACAGCACAAAGTACAGCGCCTGCAACAACAGTCTATGAAATCCGAGACAGGATAATACTATGGGCAACGATACAGAACACAACCACAAGTCATGGGGCGAAAAGAAAGCGGAATTACATGTGATACTCCTTTGCTCCGTGGTCTTAATCCTTGCCGCTATAATTGTAGCCGGAAATTCTCTGGTGATTGCTTCAGTTATTTCGAACAGAAGACTGCAGACTAAGACAAGCGCGTTTATCACAAGTCTCGCGGTTTGTGATCTCATCATAGGTCTGGTGTTAATGCCACTTATTGTGGTCTCAAACACTGTGGGCCCCGCTGTACAAAACGGCCTGGATTACTGTCATGTTACTATTTCCGTAGCTGTAATGCTTATGTTTAACTCGGTGGCAAATCTCGGCGCAGTGACCTTCGATCGCTTCTTGGCTGTGGTAGTTCCTCTACGCTACAAGTCAATTATGACTAAGAGGGTTATAGTACCAATCATTGTCTTTGTATGGATTTTTTCGACAGTTTTTGGATTCATACCTTTCATGGGGTGGCGTGCTGTTGTGGAGCCTGAGCCAGGCTCGGGGCTTTTTTGTCAAGTTCCACTAAATCTTGCCGCTGGTTACATCATCACAGTTTGTGTGGTAGGATTTCTTCCTTCCATCTTTGTACTCGTAGCGTATCTCAAAATATTTCAGACCGCTTACCTTCACGAAGTACGCATTGCAGCAGCCATAAACAGCGTTCTTCGCAACCAAACCGAAGTAAAACTCAACATGATAAAAGAGATGAAGGCTGCTAAAATGGTAGCACTTGTTCTTGGTGCGTTCATATTTTCGTGGGCTCCTCTTTTTGTGATCATGATTGTTGACATCGCTATGAAAAATGCTGTGAACTCGTATATTTACGCGGGAGGAGTGATTTTCGCTACGCTAAATTCAGCACTAAATCCTGTCATTTATGCATCTATGAATTCTGAATTTCGAGATACTTTTAAAGCGCTAATTCAATGCCAGAATGTGAATGCGCACAGAATTGCTCCAGGGCCGAGTTAAGGTTGCAAAGTAAACAACCCAATCTCACGAATTTTAGCTTTAGTAACATTACATTCTTTACAATTATGAATTATTTCCTGTGGTTGATGATTTTTTCTTAGTATGCGTGACTACAGAAATAGGGGTTATGACTTGGAATCAATATATTTTTAAAACAGAGCAGAAGAATTCTCAATTTGCCTGTGAATGTTGTAAAATACGAATTTCAACTCCGTTCTATTTTTAGACAAACTCAATAAATGAAATCTCCGTGGATGTACGGAGTGACTTGTTATGAATCAAACTGCAATAAAAAATGAAAGAGGTTTTAGAAGAAGCTTGTACAGGATTCCAGCGGAGGAAATCGCTCTCATTATTTTAAAAAATTTAACGAGGAAATGATAAACAAAAGAAACAGAGCAAACTGGCTAAATATAGTCATCCCTGTTTTGCCAAGTAATGTTAATTTCCAAAACCTCTTGAACGAAGACTAAGAAATAGAATGCAGATTGTTTTTTTCTTTTTCAATTTCGACTTTTCATTTGTTTCTGGACCAACAATGAACTCATTTGGATATAATAAGTTTTATTTATTGCGCTCCTTTTGGAATTTGTGCCTTCACCTGAAAAATGAATGTACCGCAAGTGTGTGTTTGATTCAAAACCGGCATCATTTTTTCTAACTTTCGCCGTGAAATAATCTGTTTTAGCTACTGCCTGACCCATTTTTGTGCATCACCAAGAAACATCTTCATTCATCATACAAGATGCTAAATATACTGCAAGACAAATTGGCACTAAGAATATTCCCCTTATTTACAGTTTTATCACTTTTTACTTTTACAAAAGATCCCAGGATAAGTTTTTTTCTTGGGTGGATCAGTTTTTCATCGCTGAGACTGCCTCAAAACTCATTATAGGCTCTTTGATAAATGCTCTTCTCAAAAATGTGTTTTTTTTTTCTAGTATCACCTCAGTAGAAATCGTAACGTATATAAATCTCAGACACAGCTTGCGGGAACAATGCAACTAATCTGTAGTATCCCGTGGTAAGCTCTTCACCTTTACTGACATCACTGTCAACGCCTTGACTCTGAGACCTTTTTTCAGCAGTTAAATTGTTTAACTAAGAAAGGAAGCACTTGATATTTTTCAAAAAAGAACAGGAAAGACTAGCTTTAAATTAGATACTGTAAACTTCAAGTTTCTATACGTATTTGTCTTCATTTATTGAAAACGACCATTTGTAATAATCCTAGCCCCAAACCTATTTCCTCAGTATGTTCCTTAGTGTCATAGGTAATCATTCGTGCTTTATTTGTCTTTCCAAAGAGAAAATCTTAGCCTCCACGGCTGTAGTTACACTGATAAACCGGGGTTCAGCTTGGATTCTAAACTTCTCTAGAACGAGGAGTTAAATGACTCCGGCGTCACACGAATGTCGACAAACGACTCTGGCATTCTCATTCTTGATCCAACAATCAACCACAAAAACAACGGCAGATCTGGCAAGAAAGGTTATTTTAAACTTGAAAATTTTGTTCTTAAATCACACAATAATGATGTTATAAATTTATCTAACTTAACTGGTGTCGAATTTTCGAAAATTTCGCCCCCTGGTTGATGTCGCCATTCAATTAATCCATTTCCTTTATCCGCTGAAGGCACAAATTTTTTATTCCAGATTGTTGAACATAGCAAATATTGAGCTTTCTCTGGTCACAAGGAGTTGACAGCTGTCCTTGGAAAAAAAATAAACTGATCATGAGTGAACGTAAAAGCCGGAACCAGGTAAATTCCAAATCAAAGGCAATAAAACCCGAACATCATGTACACGGGATGATGGGTAGGTAATTTGTTCACACGGCATTTTCATACGTGCTTTATTTTTGGCACAAAAGGAGTTAAATTTCAATTAGAAAAAAAAAAGACTTTGACGATATATTAACTGTAACGTTTTATTGTTCTGCTTGACCATGAGTACCTAAATAAGATTGTTAAATTTAGCAACCATCATTTTACATACATCTAATGGTGCAGCTATCTTTGGGGAATTAAAGGATCCCTTTCAACCACAATACATTGCGCGCGCGATATGTGAAATCCGCCATTTTCTCTGCCATCCGGTTTTGCACAAGTCGTGAAGTGGAAAGAAATCCTCGTTCATCCGAGTACATTTGCCTCACTGAGGTCTTGAATTTCCTCAATCGCGTTCCAAATTTATTGTTCTTTCTATTTGACTAGGCATCAAAACAATAATAGAGGTGCGCAGGGTATTGTGGTTGGAAGGGATCCTTTAATGTTAGTAATAATATTATTGATTTTACCTCGTGCAGTTCGCCGCCCCTAAGTGCGGACATTTTCCTTTCAAAAAGTTTCATATCTAAGCGACATTTTTCTCCTAATTAATGTTTCGCCAGTTTCTTGCCTCCCTAAAACAGTCATTAGGGTTTGTTTGACTTTAATAGAAGTAAATGGGCGCTTATGAATAGAAGAACTACGTTTCCGTAGATTTACTTCCTTGTTAAATACTTATCGGATTCCTTCCTCCGAATAAGCAGTATGGCTGTACCACAAAAAGATATTCCTCTTGTTTTCGACGACGAGTGGTGTGAATTTCCTTGCTCAGTTTTTATGGGAAAAAATCCTATCATGCACCTAAAGAACAGTTGAATCTGGATAAATGTTTACAAAGCTGAACAAAAGGAAGAAATTGGACTCCCCAAAGATTGACTCACCCATGTCACGTGTCATTTCTTTAGCTGATTAATTGGTCTTTTTTTCGGATTTTTTTCCCCTTCTCCGAAATCCCGATGATTAAAAAGCACGAATGGAAAAATATGGAACCGAACTAAAAGGAACCAAAGACGGTCGGTAAGGGCTAATCTCCGTAAAATTTCAACCTGGAATTAAGGTTTAAGGCTGAGTTAAGCGTCTGTTGTATGGTGTGGGAAGATCGGCAAGTCCTTCATGTTCTTCAAATGTGTCGGACTGGGATTCCTTGCTATAATTGGAACTCGTTCATATTCCACATAAAAAGGAAGTGTCCCCTATCGGAATAAAGCTTGTGCATACGTAAGGAAGTCTCTAATCGGACGGGGGAGTCCGAAATCCGACAAAAATGTCCTAAAATCGGAAGGAACAAAAACTTGTGCAAAAACAGACGGAGATGTCTAACTAACACCCTATCCTCTCACTTTCACCAGAATTAAAGATGGCGGCGCTAAATTGTGTTCCTTAATGTCGAAGACACCTGCCGCACTACTCTACCTTTTGTGCGTTTTTCAGATCTGTCTTCCATCGTGTCTTGTGAAACAAATTAAACTGTAAGTTCAATACAACTTCTTTCTCCTAAATGAATGCTCGTCATGTTCGATAGGTTGTCAAAGTTGCTGAGGAGAATGGAAAGCGACCAATTTAAAAATTTTGACTCTTGAATCAATATCACTTTTAACCGAGCTAAGGTGGCACACGTTACCTATTCCAGATGATCACTGTAAAAGTGAGACTTGCAAGTTGCATTTGGGAATCTACATACTAACAATATATTAAAACATTCTTTAGTGTTTGACTGTCCAGTAATTTAGTATTTTCAGAAAGTAAAGCGCTCTTTAGAACCACAAACCAAAATTCAAAAACAGTAAGCATGAATATCATGAGCCATTAGCCCCTCATTTGATGCTGTTCAGCCCAGCAGTCCTGTCTGCATTTTCGATTTGTCCTTTGAACTTGATCACGTATCAAATCACTTCGGAAGAAAGGTTTCTTTCTTGTTATAAACGTGCCGTTTGCCGATTTGATGTTGTAAGCCTTCACTCTACCTTTCTATCTTTAATATGTCGGAGCTGACTATCAGCTCTAGACAAAGATCTACGTTTTTCATCACCTGTCCTGCGATACATTCTTTACTATCGGGGATACCACTTTTCAAATCACTTCTCTTCTATCTGTAGCCTTCATATCTTGCGAAAGATTGTACGCAATCTATTTTCCGTTCAAGCACTGAACATTGTCATCAATGGATTATTACATCTGATCACCGCAAAACTTATGTTTTTACTCTTTTTAAGCTCAGTTAAATCAGCCATGTATGCAGCAGTTCCCTTTTTTCTTAAGTCTCACAACCATTAATATGCGCCGGTTTATAATATCTGTATCTGGAGACAGGAAGGCTCGCTTCACAACAACAAGGCTCGCTTCACAACAACAAAACAGAATGTCACAGGCCATACGCCTGACAAAGACTTTGCTCTTTCTGTTTACTTCGGCTTTACTGTGTTGACTTCCTTTAATTATCATGAACATTTTGATACATTTAAGAGAATTTCCAATACCACAAGAGGTTTAAGGTTCTAAATTTCTCGAGCTCTTTCTTCAATCCAGTTGTGTGTGTTTAGAATTCCTGAGTTTCAATGCACGCTTAACGTATGCTGCGCTGCGAAGAAATAGTCGCAAACACGAAACGAAATGAAACAGGAAATTATGCTACAACAGTTTTGTCCCCTAAGACAGAGTGAGGAATATTACGAACCAATGCAATTCGCCTTCAAGTAGCGTTTGAACAAGAAGCTATGGATACTAAACTTAAATCAGCTGGGACAAGAGAACTTTATCAGCGTTGAAACTGAGTAATGAGATAATCCCTGGTAGAAATTAGGGTACTATTCTCGACAATATTCGTGGGTGACCAAAGAAAACTTAAACGGCGGTGTGTATACGATGAATATATGAAGTTCATAAATTTTGAACTGCGGTATTAGATACGTATGATGCACGATCCTCGCAGTAGAGAGTGTGTGTATCTTTTAGAAAAATGTATTTTCACAATACTACCTTTCATTATTTTGAAAAAATGTCAGCAATAACAAAAGATCCTATACAATCAAACGTAGAGATAAAAGAACCATCCCCAGCAAATTAAAACCTACATTTAAATTATGAATCCAAGAACAAGAGCAGCCGAGTGTTTAACAGAATTAACATATTTACAATTTAGCTGCACAATAGCATGGGGACTGACAAATTTGGCGCCATAAAAAGCTCGCTACGCTTTTAAAAATTTAAACTTTTACAACTTCAGAGAGTAAAACAAAAGGAAAACATACTGGTTTAGAAGCAAAATGTTTACTGGGTGCGATGCAAGACATTAGGGATAAAAACTTCCTGTCACCTGTAGATGTTCAATATTAACGAGTTACGAGGCTTCCGCTCTGATGCGAAACATTTCTAGATTTAAAACTTCTTGTCCGACAATTAACTACAGTGAAGAGAAGTGCAATTAACTTGGAATACAAAGGCACCAAATTTCAATTGGATCACCGCGTTTTTCAAAGAAACCGAGCAAAGTGTATAGCAACACTGAATAAAATCGTATCGTGAAGGGCATGTTCTAAAGCTATACAGATAAGCATTGCGCAGGTGAATTCGGTAGTTCCCAGTCCTTGTGAGACACAGCCATCTAATAATGTTCCGTTTTAAAACTTATCTATGTTGTATCGGTCTTGCCTCTATATTTATATGCGTTATTTTGGGCCCATTAGATCACTGCTGATCCAACGTACAAGAGTAGGATTATCCTCCACGGTTGCTTGCTGAACATTTCACAGTTTCTTCAATATTAACGAGTCACGAGGCTTCCGCTCTCAGGTAAAACATTTCTAGACCGACCATCTAATTAAGATGACCTAAAAATAAAGCTCACATTATTATAAAAGGAGAAATTCAAATGGCATAGATTATTGAATCGCAAGGATCCCTCTGAAGCAAGTTGTCATCGGCTGTCAGTCTTATTTCATTATTATATAGCGATATCAGTCCTCGCAAATTTGAACGCTCTTGCGGGCAATTTGAGGATATATGGCCAATCGCGAGTTTTAGCAGCGACTGACCTGACCTGATCACAAAGTTTAACGGTGTAGCTTTGAGTAAGTAAGTATCGGGGGAAGAAAATTATCCCAACAAGTGTTTGCCATATTGCCTTAGATATCTTTGACTGTTACAGAAAAAAAAAACACTTACAGTAACATGGCGTTTAAGACTTCAAAAGATACTGGTTTTAAGATATATATTAAAAAATAACTTAAAAGAAAACCTTTATTCGTTTGCTGTCACTCTTAAGTCGGTTATTCGTATGTTATTGCGCGCTGCTACCTTACGTTTCTTTGCGACACAGTTACTTTCTTCAAATTCTACTGATCTTCGTGCTGCTATCCAGACCTTCTACTCATCCCTTCATAACCTAGTTACATGTCAGTAATGAGCAACAATTGTCCAGTGGACACAAGCTTCGAGAATGCGTTCGGAGCATTGCGAAAGAACTTGCTCACTCCTTTTGTCTTAGCAGGTGATGATGCTGTCCTCAGTTATGCTATGTTTCATTTATCTTATCCAACTATTAAGTTTATTTATTAAGTTTATTTAACAATAACAATAACAATAACAATAAATCCTTATTCCCCTGGCTCCGCACTGATAGCAGTGCTAATCGAGGCGGGCCAGGATAATCAGTAAAAGAAGAGGAAAATACACACAGTTAAAACTACAGATGAATAAATAGATGGTAAATACGAAAACAAATGAAGTCTACGGAAAAAACTATGTGGTTAATTCAAGTTGACAGCGCATTATGTTGTGAGTGAATACATAAGATAAAATGGATAAGGTAGGATGGGCGAGACAAAGGTGATAGCTACTAAGAGTATTTACTAACTTTAGAGATTATCGATTCTAAATATTCGTAGGAGTCTTCTAATTCTAATATATTGAACACGATCGTACGAATTTTTCTTTTAAAGATGAATTTTGGTAGTGTTCGGAGCTTAGTTGGTATCTCATTCCACAGTTTTGCACCGATTCTTGAAAACGATTTTCGTTCAATTTCAAGTTTTGATTTTTTAATGTAAAAGTTGTTGGAGGCTGAAGATCGCGTATTATATGAACGAATTTTTGCAGTAGGGATGATCAAATACTTCAATTGTGAAGGAATAACATCATTATTTACATTATGCATTGTCTCAGCTAGTAATTTATAATACATAAAGTGAATAGGTAAAGTCTTTGCACAAAGGAACAGAAGAATGGCGTGATCATACCTT
Organism: Stylophora pistillata; assembly: GCF_964205215.1. Taxonomy (NCBI): domain Eukaryota; kingdom Metazoa; phylum Cnidaria; class Anthozoa; order Scleractinia; family Pocilloporidae; genus Stylophora; species Stylophora pistillata. The sequence continues at coordinate 732,997 of NC_142522.1, read as the reverse complement.
TCAGCGAAACATATGAAACGGAGAGCACGTCTTTGGAGGATCAAAAGCTTATTTCATTTAGTTTTGCCAGCTTATCCCCCTGCAATTAAACGGTATCGTAAATAAGGAAAAACAAGGTAGTTGTATATACTAAGAAGAGTATGGAAAGGAACAAAATGCCTTATCTTAGACAGTAATTCAATGGTTTTGCTAAGTTTCAATATTATAGAGTCAATATGGTTTTTCCATGACAGTTTATTTAGGACACCAAGATATTTCACATGGTCTTTACATTCCAGGTGAGTTAATGTATTTGTTTGGCTATCGTTAATGTATATTGTGGGAAGAAAAGGAAGGCGTTTTTGGTAAATTATTTCGTGCTCTGTGAAAATCTGCTCTGTGAGAATGTAATGTATGCGCGCCGAAGTATGGCTGCCACGTTTGATGTTCTGCGAAAATTTTTAATTTTACTCGGTTTTCAGTCAATTTTTTTATCAGTTTGGTTACACGATGGTCGCACTTTGAACACAGCTCCTGTTTCATTTCAAGCGGCTGGACTGGATCGACCTTCCTTTCACTTTCGAAGACTAAGTTCATTTGGGCTTCGTCGACGACCAATTTCTTCCTGGCACAAACACGGTTACGTTTGCTTCTTATTGCCGTCCCTTGACCTTACTATTTGTCAGGACGTTCAAAGGAATCCTGGCCCACTTACTCATCATTCTACTGGTCGCGCTAACCTGCCTCCTTCTGCTATTTCGCTTGCCGATAAGCCATCAAGTCAAGCCCAAATTGCTACAAAGTTTTACTCCAGAACTGATCTTCTTCGCTTGCGCTCTTCCGGTCCAAGCTATTTGTATCAATCTTCATTATGTCTACTTCAAGCCCTTGGTATTTTTAAGTACCGAGGATGTCGCGCTGGAAAGGCTGTTAAAGCTAGGAAACATGCTGTTCATAATATTCTTCCGATTTCTTCTTCACGCCGGGATTGTAGATCATTAAATATTCAACTTGTCACCTCTAATGGTGTCAATCCGTCCGTTTTGAAGCCTCTGAGATCATTGCTGTCATCGAGTCTTTCTTCAAATAATCTTCGCTTTGCAATCTGTAATGCTCGCTCTATCAGGAACAAAGTGGAAACAATCATTGACCATGCTGTTGGCAATGATATCGGTATCTGTATTTTTACTGAAACTTGGTTAAACGATTTAGATTCTGTCTGCATTGCTGATCTTTCTCGTCATGGCTATTTATTCAAGAGTTTTCCACGGCAATCAAATCGATCTGGCGGTGGTACAGGCATTTTATTCCGCGACTCTTTTGATGCCACACTTCTGGACGGGAAGGAACATAATTCTTTTGAATTTTCCGAATGGATTTTGAAGACAACAAATCGCTCTATCCGTATTGTTGCTGTTTACCGCCCTCCCAACTCTTCTGCGTCGGTATTTCTTGATGAGTTTTCGTCGTATCTTGAAAACATTGTCATGTGTCCTGAACCTCTTATTATCGCTGGGGATTTCAACTTTCACATGGATTTGGTGCATAGCAATTGTGCTATAAGATTTAAAGAGTTGCTGGAAACCTTCAGCCTCTCACAACACGTAACGATGTCCACGCATATTTCTGGGCATATTTTGGATCTTATCATCACTCGATCCACCAGTGACTTAATTTTGGGTCCCATTAACGTCACCTTACCCATCTCGGATCATTTTTTTGTTGAGTGTTTTATTCGCTTCCCAAGTTCATCAATCTCTACCAAGTCTGTGTCATATCGCAGGTTAAAGAACATCGACATTGATGCATTTAAATCGGACATCACCTCGTCTGTACTTTGCAGTGACACACACTGGAGCAACCTTGGCGATTTATCCAAGCAGTACTCCTCGACTTTAACAGAAATCCTGGATAAACATGCTCCCATAAAGACAAAAACTCTTGTTACTCGTGCAAAGATCCCTTGGTTTAACGCTGATGTTCTCCAGTTTAAACGTATTCGTCGCAAGGCTGAGCGGAAAGCTCTTAAAAGTGGTCTTTCTTCAGATTGGCTTGCTTATCGTAAAATCTGTAATAGATATTCTGCTCTTCTCAAGTCTACTCGAGCTTCTTATTACTCAGATTTAATTGATCAGTGCGCTGGTGACTCCGGAAAGTTGTTCAAATTGGTTTCATTCCTTTGTAAGGGTCCTAATGTTAATGATCTACCACCTCATGATGACCCAGTTCTACTTGCGAATAAATTTGGGGAATTCTTTGTTAAAAAAATTGAACTCATCAAAGATTCCATCAGTGATATTGAAGTTAATCCTCCTTATTCTGATACTGCTGCTCCAGCTGTAGAACTTGACAGTTTTTCGCCGTTATCAGTGGAAGATGTTTGCAATATAATCAGTACATCGTCTAATGCCTCATGCTCCCTGGATCCAATCCCTACATGGCTTGTGAAGTCTTGTCTTGACGTCCTTGCGCCCTCCATTACTCGCATGGTAAATTTGTCTATTCGCCACGCCTATGTTCCCGATGATTGGAAAACTGCAATTGTGAAACCTCTATTAAAGAAACCCGGTCTAGAGTTAACTTATAAAAACTTCCGTCCGGTAAGCAATCTAACATTCATCTCCAAGATCGTCGAAAAGGCGGTTCTTTCTCAATTGTTTAAACACTGTGAATACAATGCTCCTCTGCCGAAGTTACAATCAGGGTTTAGAAGATTTCACTCTACCGAAACTGCCTTGCTTAAGGTTCAAAGTGATATTCTTATGTCAATGGACCATCAGGAAATTACGCTTCTTGTGCTACTGGATCTAAGCGCTGCTTTTGATACAATCGATCATCAGATTCTCCTTAATGTTCTTGAAAGCGATTTTGGAATCATTGGCTCTGCCCATAAATGGTTTGCGTCTTATCTGTCTGGCCGAAAACAACGTGTTCTCATAAACGATCGAACATCAGATGATTTTCATTTGAACTGCGGTGTCCCACAAGGCAGCTGTATGGGTCCTATTTTATTCATATTATACATATCTCGACTATATCACGTGATCGCTAACCATCTCCCCTCTGCTCACGGATATGCCGATGATACACAACTTTATCTGTCGTTTAGACCCAATGACATATCTTCGCAAGACCACGCCGTAGCTGCTCTTGAAGCCTGCATTTCGGATGTCCGCTCATGGTTGATTTATAATCGCCTGTTAATTAACGATTCTAAAACCGAATTCTTAGTTGTTGGTTCCCGCCATCAATTATCAAAAATCGCAATTGATTCCATCACAGTCGGTAATTCTACCATTCAGCCTCTCAACAGTGTTCGAAACCTGGGTTCCTGGTTTGACTCCAATATGTCCATGTCCATTCATATTGGTAAGATCTGCAGCAAAGCTTTTCATGGATTGTATAAAATTCGCCAAATTAAGAAATTCCTCAGTCCTGAGTCCACGAAGACTCTTGTTCACGCATTTGTGACTTCGCATTTAGACTATTGCAACTCCCTTTTATTTGGCGTACCCAAGTACCAGACAGAGCGTCTTCAGAAGGTGCTTAACGCCGCTGCTCGACTAATTTTTGGGATTCCCAAGTTTCACCACATCTCATCCGCCTTATATGATCTTCACTGGCTTCCTGTGGCTTATCGCGTCCATTTTAAGTTGTTACTTTTAATTTATAAAGCTTTAAATAACCAAGGCCCACTATACATAAAAGAATATCTGCAGCCACACAGTGTCAAGGGTCATCAGCTACGTTCCTGCGATCAGGGTCTCCTTAAGGTCCCAAGAACTAACTTTAAGACCTTTGGTGATCGTGCCTTTGCCCGTTCTGGACCTTTTTTGTGGAACGAACTGCCGCTTGAAATTCGAAACAGTCCAAGTGTAACGATTTTTAAGTCAAAGCTTAAGACACATCTATTCAAGCTGGCTTACAGTTTGTTTTGATATTTTGTCGTTTATCATTTTAATATTTGTAGTTAATAATGTTGTAAAGCGCTTTAGAATATTTTATAATTTTAGCGCTTTAGAAATGTAAATTAATAATTAATAATAAAAATAAAAATCTACCAAAACGAGATACTTACTGTTAAATAGTACTGATATTTTAATCTTCTCAAGTATCTGATCTTTTTCCGTTTAAATAAAACTTTTTCTGCTCAGCTAACTGGCTAAGTCGGAACCCTAAGTCCAATACAAGATGTCAGCGAAGCTCGCTATTAAACTTCCTATGACAAGGGAGTAGAACGACAAACTCGTTTTGTAGACTGATGTTTATAAAAACTCCTATCTCAAAATTGAAACATTTTACAATAGGAACCTTACTAGAATAGAAGGAAAAACACTTTCAACTATTGTCTTCGACAAGCTGGTTTGCAGACTTTTCTAGAGAGTTTTCCACATTAACTGACACCTTACAAATGACTTATTCACAACATTAGCACAACAAACGAATCGAACAGGACGAAATTATTTTACCCACGGATCAATACTACGGTGGCCGACAGGGGCAGTACAAAAATATTTATCACAGTACAAAAATATTAATTTCAGAACAAAAATATTTATCCCGGTACAGAAATATTTATCCCAGGACAGAAATATTTATCTCAGTACAGAAATATTATTACAGTACAAAAATATTTATCCCAGTACAAAAATATTTATCCCAGTACAAAAATATTTATCCCAGTACAAAAATATTTTTTCAGTACAAAAGTATTTTTTCAGTCTCTTTACTTATCATTATCCCGACAGCAATTGTGACTTCTTTTTCTGGCTCTAGTTTGCTTTTCTTTGTCTTGATTGTTGATTTTGCTCGGAAAAGCGAGCATCTCTCGGACCCCTTTTTAGCTTTGTACGACTTAAAGCTTGGCAAAGAAAATTTCCTCGTCTTCGGCGAATCCAGCGGTTCAGTGGTGTTGCTTATAGACGTTGCGGGTGATGCTACAAGGAAAACCTCTGTGCCACATTTCGGGCAATATCTGTAAGCTGAATCCACGATTTTGAAACTATAGCAATGGCAAAAACAAGCCGCCAAAGGTGCCGCCATATTTACATGTGCTCCAAGGAAGCTCCCAATAACCTCTGGGAGATTAGTTCCCATTCTTGTACTGGAAAAATATTTTTGTACTGGGATAAATAGTTTTGTACTGGGATCAATGGTTTTGTACTGGGATGAATAGTTTTGTACTGGGAAAAATATTTTTGTACTGGGAAAAATATTTTTGTTCTGGGAAAATTATTTTTGCTTTGGGAAAAATATTTTTGTACTGGGAAAAATATTTTTGTACTGGGAAAAATATTTTTGTACTGGGAAAATATTTTTGTACTGGGAAAATATTTTTGTACTAGGAAAAATATTTTTGTACTGGGAAAAAATATTTTTGTACTGCCCCTGTGGGCTACCGTACAATACCAATGGGAGATTAGTTCCCATTCCTGTACTGGAAAAATATTTTTGTAGTGGGATAAATAGTTTTGTACTGGGATAAATAGTTTTGTACTGGGATCAATGGTTTTGTACTGGGATGAATAGTTTTGTACTGGGAAAAATATTTTTGTACTGGGAAAAATATTTTTGTTCTGGGAAAAATATTTTTGTACTGGGAAAAATATTTTTGTACTAGGAAAAATATTTTTGTACTGGGAAAAATATTTTTGTACTGGGAAAAATATTTTTGTACTGGGAAAAATATTTTTGTACTGGGAAAAATATTTTTGTACTGGGAAAGATATTTTTGTACAGGGAAAAATATTTTTGTACTGGGAAAGATATTTTTGTACAGGGAAAAATATTTTTGTACTGCCCCTGTGGGCCACCGTACAATACCAATCAACTATAACTGACATACTATAATAACGCTAATGGAAAAAGAGGGGCTAAAAGCTATTGAAGATTGGCATATTGTGAGGCGTGAGTAGTCCAGTGGTCAGTGCGCTGGACTCTAGGTCAGATGGCCCGGGTTCAAGTCCTGGCTGGGGCTTGACGTTGTGTCCTTAAGCAAGACGCTTCACTCACATTGCTTCGTCTTCTCGGATAGGACGTAAAGCCGGAGGTCCCGTCTCCTGCACCTATCAATTAGTTAATTTCGGCAAGGGACGTTAAAGAACCCACATCACGAGATTACTGTGATGTGGTCTGGCCTGTTTACTGGGAAGGGGGGGAGGGGGCATCTGTAAAAATTTCTCCTTTATTAATTGTAAACTGCCGCCGGCAGTCTGGAAAAGTCCCCCGCACAGTGTTGTAAAGCGCATTGGAGCATTTACATGGAAATGCGCTATAGAAATTGATCTATATATATATATAATGCACAAAATTATCACTGGATAATTCAACGCAATTTTCGACAGATGTAGGTATCTTTAACCATAAATTATGGTCGAAACATTTTCTTTCAACATTTTGAAATAAACTGTCACCAATAACAATGAAATAAAAGGAAAGGAAACCTAGCCTGTGAAGAACACTTTAGCTTGCGTCATCTTTCATACATTTACATACTTCTTTTATTGGGTGAATATACCTAGGTATTAGTGTTTCGTGAAACTTTGTGTTCTTCGTCTTAGAAATACTGCTTCCTTTCAGTTTTCTTGGGAGATATTCATAGACGCAAAAAAAAATTAGCTTCAGAGCGATCAGATCACTACTGATGAAGGCACTAGACAGGAATGTCGAAACGTTGGGTCGATGAATAGTAATTTCTCCTACTACATTCATTAAATCATTACACCAGAGTAGCATCAAACCATGTCTGGACGCTCACATTATTGTAAAAGGAAGAATTCACAACGGCATAGATTACTGAATTGCCATGATCCCTCTAAAGCAAGTTGTCATCAGTTGTCAGTCTAATTATACTATCACGGCGTATAGCAGTATGTTCTTTAAAATTATGAACGCTTTAGCAGGTAAATGAATTGAAAGACTTATGACCAAACGAGGGTTTTGGTAAAAACTGACCTGACTTCAGCGTTTTATTAAGTGAGAGTGCGACGAAAGAACATATTCGCAACAGGGGTTCATCATCTTTCTTTAGATGTTACTATTTCGGACAACACTGAAAACCAATCAAGGTGAGATAACGGTTAACACTGCAAAAGGTATTGGTTTGGGGCATCAAGAAAGAACTTCCTGATTCTGACTCCTTTTGTCTTAATAGGGAACAAGACCACACCACACAAACTTAGTTTATATCATCAAAATGGCGTTTGTTAACTACATATCAGGACTTTACTTTCTAAACACCAATCTTCATTAACGACGAAGGAATTAAACATCAGTAAGCCGTTGACATAAATATGCATTTACTGGTCCCTTTTCATGTACTAAGCAATCGCTGATATCATTTTAGTGCATGCCTTTGTATTATCTGCGACCGTTATATCGTTTGACAGGTTTCACGCCACGCATTGGCTTTTTCAGCACTGATCAAGTTATAAAAAAAATTGTACGCAAACTTTTGTGAATGTGATTTTTCTCGTAGAGAGGTATGCTTTTAAAAACAAGTATGCTTCAAGTCTGAAAATGATTTCACATTTAGAGGATGTTGTCTCATCTGTTTCAAGTTATAGAAATATAACTCCGACGAAGGGCTAACGCTCGAAACGTCAGCTTTTGTAATCATTACGGTGGCCAATTTACCATTTCAACTTTGTTGATATATCCAAATTATATAGAAATATTTGTTGTTGCGAAATGATTTTTCGGCTGGCATAATGATATGATCAATATTGAGGTCTTTATACATCCACAAACGCCACTAGTACTCAACAGGCATTGTGGCTGATAGTTTATTTAGCTTCGCCAACCGGCAGGGACATCGTAACAGCTTGCACCAATTACTGCGGGCCCAGTAAACCCACCCATCCCACCCCAGGGAAGGACATCCATCACACAGTAATCTCGTGCGTGGGAAATTAACGTCTCCTAACCCCAACCCTGCAGGAGACGGGACCTCCATTTATTCGTCCCTATCCGAGAAGACTAGAATATCTAACCATTTCTTGATGTTATAGAAAGGTAGC
>NC_142522.1:220000-247500 GCF_964205215.1 Stylophora pistillata | reverse complement strand
TGCCATTCATATCTTGTTTACATATTAAGTCTTTTGTTTACTTTCTGTTTTATAGGTGCAAATCATCAGCAATTTACTATTGCTCATGTGCAAGACCTTTTCAACAAGAAATACAGTAAGTATTTAAAAAACTGCAGAAGTTATCATTAAACAACTACGTTTTGTATGTAACTAGTGGTTTGAGTTACAAATGGAATGTACTAAAGGAATGTAAATTTTAGTTTAATGCATGTATGAGTTATTTCAGAAATAGAATTTTTCTGGTTTAGTTAAGAAACAATTAATTACAGTGATGTTTTAAATAATGATCAAGTACTGGGAAAGAACATTATCTGCACTGCCCATGGCCCTCTTTACTTTTAGTGTTGTGCAAATTTGGATTCTGGGGAGCCATTTTGTTTACCAGGGGCCATTTGCTCTGTTATTTTAGTTACACTTAGTCAACAAGGATTGTGTACTGTGTAAAAAGGGCTCAATTAAGGACCAAAACAGCTACAGTATTTACTTCCTTGAAGACATAGCTTTTGCTAGAATGTTATAATTTGTTGTTTTTCTACTGACGCCAACTCAAAACCAAAATTCAATACTAATTTTTTACTTAGATATGCAAACATTTGTAAGTAGCGAGCAGAATTGTCATGAGTGAAAGTTGTCTAAAGTTCCATCATCTGCCTTAGTTGAGCTCTGAAGGAAGTCTTAGGGTAATAATTTACCGTAAGTAAATTTAAGGTATTTTTTGCAGTCACAAATTTGATTAATTAAAATTAATTAAATTAATTTGCTGAACATTTCACTGATAAATTAACTTTAAAAACCCTCCATCTGGTTCGAAATCAAGCCAGATTGCTGTATCAAAGTTAGCTCAATTTAATTCCATAGAGGTATAACCAAAATGCGACTGTTCATTCAGATCATGCCGCATTAGACCAATCAATGGAAATGAAATCATCGATCAATTTAGCTACATTACAATAAAATGTTAAATAGTATAATCTAAGTGAAGAGAATGACCCAATATTGATTCTAGAACCTAAGTGATAATAATTAGCCTAAGAGAATACACTCTTGATTGAAATGCCAAGACCAACAGTATTATGCTGGAGCCAGAAAGTATTTTTGTTAATGAAAGTCATGTAACCCTTTAAGCATACTTTTGAATGTTAACTCTATAGTTCATTTTCAAGGAATTGCTTTTTCCTTTGCTGTTATTTGCTTTTCCTTTAAATGCCTTAAAGGTTACATTGATTTTAATGTTTTGTCATGTGTAAATTTTAAGACGTCTAAATATAACATCAGAAATAGTGAGGTTACACTGGGGAAAGGCCTTTTTGGAACTGATGTTTTTAAGTTTTCTTTTTTTTAATCATATTGTAGACCTGTGGAATTCTCTTCCACTACACATTAGAATGATTGAATCTTTCTCATCATTTAAGAACAGTATTAATGAATTTTATCAAAACAAATTTACTGGAAATAAGGATAGATTTTTATAATTAATTAATAATTATTGTCATGTTAATTATGCTATTTGAGCTACTATATTGTATGTAAAAATTTTTTTCCCTTCATTGAGGCAGTTTATTCTTATGAGGAATCTTTGAATTCTGTATAAACTGACCTAATTATTCAGATCTTGTAAATTTTTTATTTTTTTTAATAATCATTAATTTATCTTTAATTTGTATATTATGTTAAGACCTGTATAATTGAAATTGAGTATATTAAAAAATTAAATTAAATTGTTACTGCGGACGTGTCATGTATAGGATTAAAACAACACATCATTTATCTTTAATGCTCTCCATTGAACAAGTTTCATCTCAGTATATTAAGTGTACTTCACCAGGACCTAACTTATATGGTTTCTATTCTTATGAAATGTACCCATAGTAAAGTCGCTTTGAATTTGGTGATTCGTTGCAAATTATTTCACAACTATAAAATATTGTCGGTTAATTAATACAAATCACCTTTGAGGGAAAATTTCCTTGGTTTCTTCTTATTATTTCTTTACTGATAGTTAATATCTGCTTTTTTTAAAAAAAAGTTGAATTGTACTGTATGGAATTAATTATATTCAATGTGCAAGCAGTCGTGCATTCGGAGAAAAGAGAAAGGCAAATCACTGATGGACACTAATAGCTTTGACCTTAGCTTGAGCTGAACAATCAACTCTGATTTTACAGTTACGAAGCTAACTACACTTGCTAGGGAGATTATTTATAGTAGCATTAAATATTTTTTTCTTTTTTGGATAGATTGTAAAGATTGTGTGATAACTGTCAATCATACAGTTGTTCATGACTTTTTTGATGAGGTATTTTACGTTGCACCGATTTTGAGCTTGTCGCTTGTTTTCAAAGATGGAACACTTGGCAGGTCTGAATGGGACCTCCTTTTAAAATTCAGCTGTGAAATTTTGGATGCCACGCTCAGAAATCGTATGGCGACAGCCATCATCCAACGTGTATAGTTAATAACTGCAATGTATTATGTCATAAATACGCCAGTCTGATACTGAGTCGTCGTTGCAAACACAGGACATAACTTTAGATATAGGGTGGGTGAAGAGCCAAGAAAATGACTAATAAAACAGGGTTGAGTGGGCCACCGGCTACTCCCAAATTTCATATATTTAGAAAATATAAACAGAAAAATGAGGTTGATTTCGCGAGGTTCCAGTGATTACCTGTACACCCCACACTAACAGGCCGGTTAATGACCCCAATTTTCCGAAAATTAGAAAATAGCTGAAAACGGGGTCGTTCTCGCGAAGTTTCCAGTGATTACCTATACCCCCCACCAAAACACCGGTGAATGACCCCAATTTTCAGACATCTAGAAAATAACGAAAAACAGGGTGGAGTTCAGAAGTTTCCAGTCATTATCCATACACTCCGCACTAACACACCGGTTAAGGACCCCAACTTCAGATATCTAGATACTAGGAACAAAAAATGGGGTCGATTTTGGGAGTTGCCAGTGATTACCCATACACGCCCCACCAACACTCTGGCTTAGTGACCCAATTTTCAGATATGTAGAAAATAGCAACAAAAAATGGGGTCGATTTTGGGAGTTGCCAGTGATTACCCATACACCCTGCACCAACACTTTGGCTTAGTGACCCAATTTTCAGATATGTAGAAAATAGCAACAAAAAACGGGGTCGATTTCGCGAGTTTCCTGAGTGATAAGCTATACACTCCGATTTAATGCTCCGGACTGAATTTTCAGATATTTCAGTTGAAAATAACAACATAAAACAGGGTCGATTTCGGGAGTTTCCAGTGACTACTCATACACCTCGCACTAAAACACCGGTTAATGACCTCCATTTTCAGATATCAAGAAAATAGCAACAAAAAACGGGGTTGATTTCAGGAGTTTCCAGTCATTATCCATACACTCCCCACTAACACACCGGTTAAGTACCCCAACTTCAGATATCTAGAAACTAACAACAAAAAACGGGGTCGATTTCGGGAGTTGCCAGTGATTACCCATACACCCCGCACTAACAAACTGGTTTGGTGACCCCAATTTTCAGATATCTAGAAAATAGCGACAAAAAAACGGGGTCGATTTTGCGAGTTTCCTGTGTGATAACCTATACACTCTGCTTTAATGCTCCAGGCCCAATTTTCAGATATTTCAGTAGAAAATAACAACAGAAAACAGGGTCGATTCGGGAGTTTCCGATGATTACCCATACACCTCGCACTAAAACAACGGTTAATGACCTCAATTTTCAGATATCTAGAAATTAACAACAAAAAACGGGGTCGATTTCGGGAGTTGCTAGTGATTACACATACACCCTGCACTAATACACTGGTTAATGACCCCAATTTTCAGATATTTACAAAATAACAACATAAAACGGGGTCGATTTCGCGGCACCTCGCCCTATCACACCGGTTAATGAGTTTGCAATGCTTAATTTTCACGTGGAGACTTCTGTTACTTACAGTTTGTATAGATTTGAAATAACAACAGAGAACGGGGTTTATCTCTCGCGTTTCTGGTCACTAGCGATACACCCCACATAACTGACATTGCTTAATAACCCCGAATTTTCAGATATGACAAAATTATGACTTTGCTAGTTTTCAGCGCTTATCTCAACAGAGAGTCTGAATGGGGGGGAGGAGGGTCCACTTGTCGGTTAATATTCAGTCACTTAGTCGGTAGTACTTTTCACCCTTTGTCGCTAGTCGGTTAAGCAGCACGACGGGTTGACAGGTCCAGTTTGTAACTTCTTGGATAATGTGGAATAAAATGTGCAAAAAGGGCCTGTTTTAAGTACTCCATTTTCAAATAATTGGAAAATGATTGAAAGTGATAACCTGTATACCCTGCGTTAGGAGATTGTTTAACACCGATTTTTAAATCTTTGGAAAACTATCGTCTGGGACTCGATTTTGTTTGTTCAACTACAGAAACTGGGTCATTAGGCCACTTGGGTAGAAAGGGACTACCCGCAGGTCAAAAAGAACGTTGTCCTAGCTTCTTGAACCATTTTAGACAGAAGGGTCACTTATCGGTATCTACCGTATTTATTTGCCTATAAGCCGATCTCGGCTATAAGCCGAGACCCTAAACTTCTTCATGTCAGCAGCTTTGCATTGAAATAAAAAATAAACACAAAACATTCGGCTATAAGCCGAGACCTAATAATTGCAAAGTACTCCACGCGTGTCGTTAACTGAGATGAATTAACATAAACCGAAAACAAAAGGAGCTTCCCCCTCGGGAAACATGTAACCAAAAAGTAGGTTATTTACTCAGTTGTTATTGGTCGTTTAATTGAAAGTAACAACAAATCACAGATAACAACAAACATATGAAACATATTTGATGGCCTGCTCCCAGTTGGCTTGTTAGCTCAATTGGTAGAGCGCTGCACTAGTATCGCAGAGGTCAGTGGTTCGAATCCCGTACAGGCCTGAAATTTTTTTCAGGTCTGATTTTCACTATTGCTCAAATAGTGCTTTACTGCGAAGGATCGTTCTCATATACAAATCACAGATAAGTTGAATTTAATGTGTAAATAAATAGAACCATGCGTGACATAACAAAACATTCACCTGAGTTCAGAATCCTGTCTCAAACAATCGCTCTCTTTCAAAGTTATCGTAATCGATCATCATGCCGAAAGTTCGTCGTTCTTCATACAACTTAGCGTTCAAACTAAAAGTCGTTGCTGAAGCAGAGGCCGTCGAGAACAACTCCGACATCGCTAGAGATTACGGAATCAGTGAATCGATGGTGCGTCGCTGGCGAAAAGATTAAGCGAACCTGTTTTATGGTGAGCTTAAAATGTCAGCAAAGCGAAAGACGATGGGCTGCCTTTCGCCAAAGTATCCTGAATTGGATCAAACACTACTGGACTGGTTTTCAGAGCAGGGGAGTCAAGGTAGGTCTTTCGCTTCTTTAAAACAATGAAAAGCTTCGATCAACTGATATCTGTCAGTTCGTGTTGCAATGTTTACACAAACCGTGGGAATGACCGCTTCTGATTGGCTAGTTTTTCCAGTGAGGCGTGAGTAGTCCAGTGGTCAGTGCGCTGGACTCTAGGTCAGATGGCCCGGGTTCAAGTCCTGGCTGGGGCTTGACGTTGTGTCCTTAAGCAACACGCTTCACTCACATTGCTTCGTCTTCTCGGATAGGACGTAAAGCCGGAGGTCCCGTCTCCTGCACCTATCAATTAGTTAATTTCGGCAAGGGACGTTAAAGAACCCACCTCACGAGATTACTGTGATGTGGTCTGGCCTGTTTACTGGGAAGGGGGGGAGGGGGCATCTGTAAAAAATTTCTCCTTTATTAATTGTAAACTGCCGCCGGCAGTCTGGAAAAGTCCCCCGCACATTGTTGTAAAGCGCATTAGAGCATTTACATGGAAATGCGCTATAAAAATTGATCTATATTTTCATGTCGTCAAAACAAGTCAAACAATTGATCTCTGTTATCTTTTACAGGAATTGCTGTAAGCGGATTAATTCTACGGCTAAAGGCGAAGGAGTTGAGTAGTGATCCAGACTTCAAAGCCTCACTGGGTTGCTACCAGAGATGGAAAAAGCGCCGTTCCATCAGCCTTCGCACTAGGACAACCCTGGCCCAGCGACTCCCACAAGATCTGGAAGAAAAGATCATCCAGTTCCATCAGTTCGTGATCGCACTTTGGCAGCGGTATGGCCATTCGCTCTCCAGGCTGTTCAATATGGATGAAACTCCTATGCGATTCGAGCTTCCGTCGAGCAGAACCAACAATGATTTACATGTACCTACCCTTCGTGATCTCGGAAATTTGTGTTTGTTGATAATCGCTCGGCTTACAGTCGAATAAACATTGAATTTCGAATCTTGTTAAGCACCCTTAAATATTTTTTGGCGAAAATACACGGCTATAAGCCGAACCCCCTTCCTTGGCGAGAATTTACCTGTTCTCAGTTTGATTTGTTGGAAAAATCGCTCGGCTTATAGGCGAACAAATACGGTAATCTACTTAGGCTATCCAGGCACGTTCAATATCTTAAAAAGTTTGAGGGTTCTCAGTGTTGATTCTGTAGAGTCCAGGCAGATAGTTTGATGTTTGGAATTACAGCTTTATTGTAATTACAGCTAGTAATACGCTACGGCTGTGAATTTATAAATTAGTATCAGACCGCAAATGGACAAAAGAATGTTACATGCATATTCGCAAATGTATATGCACTACTGATAGTAACTGTTTTTCTTGAATGTATAACATTTTTTGAATTACATTGATTTATTGAAATAGTACAAGGCTGTGATGTACTTTGCAAAATTATCCTCACTAAAAAGTAACTGAAAAATATGCAGGACTTACTGTAGTTTGCGAAACGAAATGGAATAACTGTAGTTTGCGAAATGAAAAATCTGTAGTTTGCGAAATGGAAAGTCTGTAGTTTGCGAAATGAAAAATCTGTAGTTTGCGAAATGGAAAATCTGTAGTTTGCGAAATGAAATTCCTCGCCTAGGCTGCGAAAAAGAAAAACAAAAAAGGGACGCTCGACTAAATACCCTCGACTTCGACATAAGACCCTCGACCCATGATGGCTCAACCAAAAGTTAGACTCCCCTGACCTGTTAGAAAATGTAACGCAAGGGCCTCCTACCTAGCAAATGTATGCAAAGGTCATCGCCAGGATAGTCTTCCGCCAGAATTTAATTTTGACAGGGAAATTTCATTTCGCAAACTACAGATTTTCCATTTCGCAAACTACAGATTTTACATTTCGCAAACTACAGACTTTTCATTTCGCAAACTACAGATTTTTCATTTCGCAAACTATAGATTTTCCTTTTCGTTTCGTTTCGTTTCGCAAACCAAAGTAAGCCATCTCAAACTTCAAGTTTTGGGAATTTTTTCTCGTTTTGTTCGCACTTTCATCATTCAAATATCCTCAACCGAAGAGCCATTAAACACCATGAATATCCACATAGTTAGAAATGTTGGTGAACTTGTCATACTCCTTCATTCATCTTCAAAAAATATTACAAAAAGGTGTCGATTGTCCAGTTGAAACCTCGCAGAAACGCGTCGCAAACTCAACAAATGCCACTCGCGCATGCGCAGGCCAAATGCCTCTCTGTTCACTTTGCCGCCTTTGATTAACTATGGAACAACTTCAGAATACCCGTCCACATCATTTACATATGTCGGGAGGCTTTGAAAAATGAGGTATAACACAGTAGACGCTATTCTTAGTCAATGAGTCAATGAAATGTAATTGATATGGCAGGGTTAACAATACATGCCTGCGTAAGAATTTTAAAATTATGCTCTATAGGTATTATAAATCATTTAAAATAGACTTTTTTCAATGCTTTTTTTAAGCTATTTACATATTCTTGATCTACGACAGATGATGGTAGCTTATTCCAACAATCAATAAAAAAAAAAAAAAAAATGAAACTAGTGGCAGCGCTTGGCCAGGTAGTATTTAATTTTGATTTGATTTCATTTATCTTTGGTTTCATTTTATTTCTATTTTACATTTCATTTACTTTCACTTGCTTTTATTTTAAAAAGAAAAATAAGAAATAAATCGAAATTTAAAAAAAAATAACAAAAATAATTCCTATAAATTTGAATATGTTTAATGGCAGTTCTCGGCCACTATACACGTCTGCAACACTTATGTCTTTGTTTGTCTGAGGCATTAAATGATTGAGAATTTTTTTCTTTTGGCATTGAAAGGCCCATCCTAGTGAGTAGTTAAGATCTCAAAAACTGATTTATAGCAATCAATTTCTTTGAGATAGAGCCATTTAGATATTGGTATGTAAAATGGCTTATTCTGTTAATAAAAACCTTCAAAAACAATTGCGTCACACACCCTGGACGTGGCCACTACTGCCAATCTAGATTTGGATTCTTATAGAACTATGTATAAGCTTTCATGAAAAGTAAGTTTGGCTCTCATATTTTGAATTTAAAAATCTGTCAAATTTTCATGTCTCATGTGGAATAGCCCTTTTTAGCTCAAAATTACTTACTCCAAAAACATGCACTCGGCAGTAATATGAAATGAACTTGTGGCTTAAATTCAAAAGGGAACAGCAGATCTGAAAAAGATTGAAGAGCAAAGCAGCAAAAATAAAACAGTTATCTTGGCGACCAGTCTTAAGGAATAACCCCTGTTGGTTCAAGTACTCAGCGTATAAAAGAGATACCTATTTTTATAAGTTGAGGATGTCTAAACATGTTGTTTTAATCAGTCCTGGCAAGGTGATTAAACTAGGAAATAAAGAGGTACAATCTTCTTGCTACCCACCAAACAACCTATTCATGTTTCTGAAAAGACGTATTAAAAACAGACCTTTAAAAAACAGCTTCTCCAATAATCATCGGTTGTTCCACAGAAACTGCAATCATGGCCTTCCTATGGCTTAGATTTTCAACAGATAGTGATATAAATAAATGTGGGTATTACACTGTAGACCTCCTTTTATTGCATGTACTAAACGTTTTATTCTAGACTAAAGATTTCAAAATTAACAAGTACAGTATGAACACCTCATTTACTGAAACACACAATGTACTGACCTTATTTGACTGAATAGTGACATTTTGTGACTCAATCAATCAATCAATACTTTATTTACCCACATAGCGTCAAGGAGCTCATAGAGCTTGTTCAAAATACATAGGTGCCTCTAAGATTAAGAATCTAAAAAACCTAATACATACTGTCAAGACCTAATAGATTAGAAATTGAAATTGGACTTTAATTGATTTTAATAAACATTGTCAGTCCAGTGACAGAATCCTTTATCACCGATGAAAAAGCGACAATATAGTGTAATGTCAGCTCCCATTCAGCCTGTGTTACAAAATAAAGAATTCTATAGCTGAGAGGGAAAAAGGGACTCACTGAAACAAAATCAAGGTACACTTGATAAACAGAAACATAAACAACATGCAGTATGATGCACGATCCTCGCAGTATTGAAGAAAATCATAAAGATGCAGATTGTATGTTGACTTGTAAATTTGTGTTGCAACATCCAAGGTCTCTTAATCTCTAAAGCTATAACTAATAGCTCCGCTGATCTTCTACAGGTAGAGAGACATTGTGCTTTCAATGCTAAAGAGGTGCAGCCCCAATGATTCCAAGGATCTCTTTATGATTTTTTTCAATACACAGCACAATAGTTTTTATCAGTTAGTCACTGACCTGATCAAGCAGCAGGCTAAAATCCACCTCAGTGACTGGAGGTAGTGCTGGATACACACCTGACAGAATTTCAAAATCGTTAGAAATAGGCTAACCTTTTGACGTCTGGAATGATCACCGTGAACAGTGAACACTCAGTGGGGAGTTGAGAGACACAGTTACAGATTTGCATATAATTATGAAGAATTCTTGTAATCCCTAAGTGTTCAGATAAGGTTTTGTAAAGTTGATAAAGTCCTCTATTGCTTTTATAAAATATTTGTCAAAAATAACTCAACAAAGATAGGGTAACATGACAACTATGTTTACATATTCTCGCTACAACCCTTATCATTCATGAAAATAACAACATCTGATCTCACCTGAATTCAACTGTGCTACATCAATAAGAATTGAACTTGTCGGTGAAACTGAAGAGAAAAGTAACAAGAAAGATCTAAAGAAATATTTCAGCTTTTTTAAAATTATCTTGCTCTTGATAACAAATGAGACTGTACATAGTAACAACTAATGCTCTGGGTGCTTTATTCATCATTGTCACTGTGGTTTGTATGAAGCTATCTAATCCATCTGACAGCTGGTCTTCATAACAACTTGCTTTTTATAGGATGTTTTTCCTTCATTGCTACTTTAACTTAATCGATAGTTTTTTTGGTGTGTGTTTTTATTGACCAAGACAAAGCTTAGATGCATAAAAAGACAAAAAAAAAACAAAAAGCAAAAAACAGGCATATAGTTAGCTATCTTCACCAAGCAAGCATGCTAATTAAAAAATTTTTCATCAGTTGTAAAAGGATTTGGTGGCTAAAATAAGAATAAAAAATGACTTGTTTATTTTGAGAGCTAGGAAAGATAGCCTATTAATTGCTTGTAGCACAGGAGGAGAGATCCATAAAAATGCAGAAAAGAAAAAGGCAAAATTATCCAGCTATCTTGACCTAACAACCTTGGTCGCTTAAGTATTTAGTACATGGTAATAGTTTTTAGCTTAAATAATCAAGGATGACTTGTTTATTATGAGAACTGGAAAGAAATTCAATGCTTAAATTGCTTTAAATCCATGCAGCATTAATTTCCTATAATAAGGTAACACCTGAAGGGTAGAAGTGAGTTTGTGTTTTTTACAAAAAGAGGTTTCTTTTCTTTTCCATTCAAGGTGACACTAATAAAAATGTTAGATGTAAAATTTTTGATGAAATATCATCAGAATTAATACAAAATGTAAACATACCTTCTCTTTGCTTTTTGAAGGCACTCTGCAGTAAGCACAGTGATCACATTGCAGAGAATAAAATGGCTATCCAATCTTGCGCTCTTCTGCTGTATACAACAGGTTCTTGTCAAGCAATACATTTTTAGAAAATCCTTATTAAGGTGTTTTACCTTATGTTATTAGTGTTAATTACCTCTGGTTAGCCTCATTTATTTTTACTGAAACAACAGACTTCAAAATGTAACATCACTTTAATTTTATTTTCAGGTTTTGTATAATAGTGGAAATACAGTTCAGCAACATACACTCTCTGAAGCATTCAGGTATGGGCCTCAGTAATGAAATGAATTGGGTTTTTTTTAATACTTTCCTTATTATAATTAATGTCTGTAAGTTCTAAGTTAATTAAACAGCACAAGTTCATCTATTGATCACTGTACTTTATTTTTTGACATCTTTATGTCTCCATCAGCCAATTCCTGAATGAAATTAGACTATGATGAGCTCACGGCCTTAGATCAGCTGTCAGCATGTGGTCTCAAGAACTTCATGTTTGATGTAGCCAAGGTTAGTGAGGTGGGAAGGGGAAGGGGATTGGTGAGCTAATCTGGACTGAACACTTGCAAATGGTTTTTATGTGCAGTATCTGACTGGGCAGATACTAAATTGTAGCATTCTCTGAAGGTTTTTTTTTTGGTGAGCTAATCTGGACTGCACACTTGCAAATGGTTTTTATGTGCAGTATCTGACTGGGCAGATACTAAATTGTAGCATTCTCTGGAGGTTTTTTTTTTTTGGTGAGCTAATCTGGACTGCACACTTGCAAATGGTTTTTATGTGCAGTATCTGACTGGGCAGATACTAAATTGTAGCATTCTCTGGAGGTTTTTTTTTTTTGGTGAGCTAATCTGGACTGCACACTTGCAAATGGTTTTTATGTGCAGTATCTGACTGGGCAGATACTAAATTGTAGCATTCTCTGGAGGTTTTTTTTTTTTGGTGAGCTAATCTGGACTGCACACTTGCAAATGGTTTTTATGTGCAGTATCTGACTGGGCAGATACTAAATTGTAGCATTCTCTGGAGGTTTTTTTTTTTTGGTGAGCTAATCTGGACTGCACACTTGCAAATGGTTTTTATGTGCAGGATCTGACTGGGCAGATACTAACTTGTAGCATTCTCTGGAGGTTTTTTTTTTAAAGACCAGCTATAAAAAACACTAGGTGCAGGCAAAGGTAAACATTTATTTTTGAACAAGACTATGGTGTTTCACTGCTTTGTTGGATTAAAATAGACTGTGCTTCAAACACCAGAAGCCTGCAAAAGTGCAGCTACTTCTGGAGAACATTTCACTTACTTCAAAGCCTATGGAGACACTTGAGACTTGCGAAGCCTTCTGAATGAGATCATGGAAAGTAACTCAGTAACCCTGAGTTTTGATGATTTACAGTTTACTAGTGGTTTTGGCTGTATTGCGTGATGTTGCAGAATACAAGATAATCTTAGTGGAAAGGCTGCATGAATTGAATCTCAATCAGTTGAATTTCCTTCACAGGCAAGAGGTCTCATGGCTGAAACTCTGGACATGCTTGCACAGAAGGGAAAGTTTCATCTTTCTTGTGAACTTCAGGGCAAGTTGGCATCTAGAGGTTTCACTGATATTATCAGCAGAGGTGCGAATGGCGAGAAAGACATGATTGCAGCACTTTATTGAATAGTTCAATGAAGGGGCATTCACGAGATGATTTTGCACAGTGTTCTGTTGAGTTGACCTGTTCAGAATTCTCTTTTTAGAATTGAAAGAGGTCAAATTTTTTTGGTAAGATGCATGAATTTTTTGATAAAGATTTGTTTATTTTATAATTGTAAAAGCGTTCGACTCTTATTTTTCATACCATCATCACTGACAATGTAATATGTACAAGGTTCATCCTTAAAGTAGCAGATGCCAGCTCAGCAAATAAGAAATAAAGAAAACAAGGTGGCAGTTGAAGTGGGTTCGTTTTTATTTTGTAGTGATTTTTAATTCATACTTACCTTGTATGCGGATAACAGGTGCTTTTATACAGTGTATGGATCCTAAGGATGCAGAATCATTTCTGTTGTCTTCGGTACTGTGAGTGAAAATTATTTCATAGGTATAATCTGCCTAAATTTCCTCCATGTACTTTTTGTTTTGAGGTTCAGCTATGTCTTGAAGATAAGAGGAAAGTTTCAACTGAATGCTTGCATTTTTATTGGTTCTTTAGTAACCCTTTCCCTCCCAAGAATGTATTAGTAAATAAATTCTCCATACTGTTTGCTATTCTTTTCCTATAGTGTAACTTTAAAGAATTTGGTATTAGATCAACTAATAATCCCCTCATTGATATGTTTCGTTATTCTCGTTACTCATCTGCTTGATATAATATTGATGTTGTAAGGAGAATTAAGTTCTGTCTCATCACTTATGGGAGTTAAACCAATTTTTTGTGCCTTCCTTTGATTTGCAGCCTGAAATTATTTTAAGTCATTTGAAGTTCCCTCTTTGTCATCTGACTTCATTAATGAAGAAAGCTTGGTACACATTGCTCGAGTTCTGGACCCATCTCGTCCTTCATTTAGATCCTTGGCAAGTTAAGTGAGACCTCCAAGGCAGAGGTAAGAATTTGTCATTATTTGTAACGATCGACCAAGCTTTTAAAAATCAGAAATTTAAACTGTATTAACTGTCAGAGTCAAGAGGGAATAACAACTAAAGCCAATAAATAAAAAGCTTTGAAGGTGTTTTCAAGGAACTTTCAGATAGGATTAATGATAAATATGACTACTGAACAGATTATGATTTACACTATATATACCATGAATCAGTTGTAATGCATACTACTATCAGATGTTAGCAGTTGTGAAATACAGGTATGAATGGTTTAAGATTGTGATGGTGATGGTGGTTATTGTGGTAATTTGATAAGGGTTTACATTCATAAGGATGTTTCACTTTCATTTAATTTCAGGACTGTATCTGGAAGCTCAATCAGCTCAGTGATTTCTCTTGAAAGTACTGCCAGTTTCAGACAGGTCTGCATGAGTTATGTTTTTTTTTTCTTCGACAATATATTATTTCATTTATTGTAATTAACTTATCCACACACATCCAACAGAGAATCATTGAAATCTCCAAAGGATGAAACTTTTTTTCAGTGATTATAATGGAAGTTTTAGTGGAAGTGAATGAGAGTTGGCAGGGGGGCACGATAAACTGTTGTTATGAACACTATAAACTAAACTGGAACAAGATAAGGAAGAGTCAAAAGATCCATTTATCTTACTTCCTGCAAACTTTTTAAAATAAATGTTGAATTGTTCCTAGGGGAGCAGGGATGGCGCAGTGGTGAGAGCACTTGCCCCCCACCACTGTGGCCTGGGTTTGATTCCCGGACTTGGCGTCACATATGGGTTGAGTTTGCTGTTGGTTCTCGTCCTTGCTCTGGGGGTTTCCTCTGGGTCCTCCTGTTTACCTCCCTCCGCAAAAACCAACATTCCAAATTCCAATTCGATTGGAACAGTGGACAAGAAGAGCCACCCAGTAGAATGTCCGTTGCTAATTTATTATTTATTATTTATTATTTTTTAATTGTTCACTTTCGGTGATATAGGAGGATCATAAGCAACCTTCCCTGCATGATCTGATTGAGCTGTTTTTATGTTGTCTTTTGGTTTTAAATTATCTCAGAGATGATAAGTTGGATGTACATATTGTAAATATTTTAGCATGTTAACCAATCTTAGTATTTTTAGCTCAATTAGCATTTTAACTTTAATTAATATATGGATTTAGTCATTTTTAATTTATTTTGTAGTGTCCCCATTTAGTGGTTATGTACTGCTATTTTAGTCTGACACTTAAATAAAGGTATTCATTCATTCATTCATTCATGCTGATGCAAGGTGTGTGTCCCATGTTATTTATCTTCTTTATTAAATTTTTTATAATTTTATATATTGAGGGCTGGGGGATGTCAAAAGTAGAAAGCTGCCGGCAGAAATGGTTAATTTACTTCCATGTTTTAGCTTGCATCTCCAGTTCCTTGAGAGAGATGGCATTTTTTCAAAAAAATTATCCTAGATTAGTTAGGAGCCATCTAACCAAGCCCAGTTTCTTCAAATAAGATGTTGCAGATGTCTTTGAAATTAGGGTTAATAAGAATAATTATGCCTGTAAAAGATTTAATAACTAATTAAAAGGATATTGTAATTGATACTTTTCTCTGTTGTCTGTGTCCAGAGTTGCAGCATTTAAGTGCATTACTGGAGGAGACCAAGCTTCTGAAAATGATCTGGGAAGGAAGAGGGTAATTTCAAGTATTAATAAAAGCTCTCAAATTGTGGTTGATAGTGAAGTACATTCTATGGTACTTTAGATGATCTTCCATTCAGACCATGTAATGATATCATTATCACTGTTTCTGTTCATAATAGGAAAGTACAATGGAGTTCCTGTTCAAGCCTGTCATTTGTCCTATGGCCAACAACACATGGCTGTTGTTAGTTCATCGGGAGATGTTTACACATGGGGAAGATCACAAAAAGGAAGGTACAATGTACAGGCCTCAATTTTTTCAGGTAGGAATTTCACTATTGCTTAAATAGTGCTCTTTACTGCGAGGATCGTACATAAATACGTTTCTACAACCACGGTTCAAATATATGAATTTCATATATTCACTGAGTTTGATTTATCATCTTACGGGTTTATGGTGAATTAGTTTGGTGACCTGTTCCCAGTTGGCTTGTTAGCTCAATTGGTACAGTGCTGCACTAGTATCGCAGAGGTCAGTGGTTCAAATCCCATGCAGGCCTGAATTTTTTCAGGTGTGATTTTCACTATTGCTTATTAAAATAGTGCTCTTTACTGCGAGGATCATACATAAATACGGTACAATGTGTTGCCAAAAACATCTCTGAAGAATTGAGTGTTATATTTTAGACAAAGAAAGTCTGCCAAATGTTAACTCATCACTGCCTATGTGCTTGTAGTGTCATTATTGAAAAATATTGCTGATCCTATAGCAGCTAGTATGCAGGACACATGTTATATATGTTTATCAACTTTATTGGTCTCATAAGTTATGAATATACAGAAGTAAAAGAAATTTAAAAAAAGGACCAAATAAGATTGCCGAAACAGAAACAAAATCCCATGTGAGGCGCAACCCGAAAACTAAAAAGAAAAAATATCTATATCCGATAAAAAAACTAATGAACTATATGAACTTTGTAATGGGCCTTGCTGATCACCATAGAGTCTCTGTGGCTCCGTGCTAAAGCATCGGAGCACCGAGTCCCAAGGTCTGAGGTTGGATTTGTCATGGGGACTTAAAAATTTTTCTTTCCCCCACACTTGTGACTTAAGATGAAATGTAACATCTTTCTAAGGTTACTGTTACGTAGTTGTAAATTCAGATATAGGTGATCACAGGATTGGACTCCCACTTTTTACAGAGAACAAGATAGATTAAACTTATGATTTCCAATTAATAATGGGATGGTACATTATGTAGGATTTTTTTAATATATCAAATGGAACTAAGATTGTTAGGCTGTGGCACAGGTTGATCAGGAATGTAGCTTCTTTGTCTGGTTGGTATTTGCTGGCCAAACCAGGTCACCTCACACAGTGCATTTTTCTATGCTCTAGAATTTACCAGTTCTGCCTTTATTGCACTGATTAATTAGATCTTGTGGAGTATAAACAAACAATTAATCTTTGAAACCTGACAAGTTCAAGTATTGTCTGTAAGATATTTTCAACCTGTTCAAGTAGGTGCTCAAATTCATGCTCCAGGGTTAAAAGTGATGATGTCACAAGGCGTAGAAAGGGTGTGGGTCCCCATGGGCGCATATGGGCGCACTGGATGTCAATAGGTTAATTAACATGTTGCTAGCTCTCAAGAAGATCAAGATAAGAGATTTAGCTTATTCACCTCAGCAAGAGAGTTGAAATTTCAAAGTGAGTAGTATGCAGTGGGGCTGAACATTCCTAGCAGACTTATATACATACATACATACATACTTTATTTTTCATGTAGGTCAGTACAAGAAGGCAGCTAAAAAGCTGATGTGGACTTACAAATTTAAATATATCTACAACAATTTAAATATTAATGTTATCAAACTTAAGAATTATTTACAATGAGTAAGAAAAAAAAAATGAAGAACTGCTTTCATTTTAAGCAGGAACCATTAACCATGATCTCTATTCTGAGTACAATGTGATACAGTTTGATTAATTGATGTGAGGGCAGCTGGCAAGAAGTATGCGTCAGTGATTAATTTGATTATTTTCCCTCACATAGGTGTATTCTTGGGCATCATCAAAGTATGGACAGGTAAGAAATACAACTTTATCATTGCAAATATTATCAGCATCCTTGCAAGATGTTCGTTTTGATTTTAACCCTTTAACTTAACCCCAAAGTCTGACTGTCAATTCTCCCCTCTAACTGCTACACATTTCCTTGTAAATTAGTTACAAGAATTTTACGTTAGATCAAGATAGCAATCTCTACATAAGTTTAAGTATCTCACTACCTGTTTACTGAGTAATAATTTATATGGATATTATAGGGACTTGAAGGATAAAAAGGCAGAGCCCTACCTGAATGCCATTTCTAAGGTAGTCGTTTTCAACTTTGATCACAACATCTTTGAATCAGATAATGCATTTAGAAATAATTTCCTGATTCACATGATAATTTTTTTTAACAATGTTGTGTTACGTATGATGTACGATCCTCGCAGTAGATAGCGGTATTTATGCAATAGCGAAAATCAGACCTGAAAAAAATCAGGCCTGTACGGGACTAGAACCACTGACCTCTGCGATACTAGTGCAGCGCTCTACCAATTCAGCTAACAAGCCAACTGGGAGCAAGCCAATAAGTTGGCTGGTAATAAACCCGTGAAAGTGATAAATGAGATAGAATAAATATATGAAGTTCATATATTTTGAACTGCGGTGTTAGATACGTATGATGCACGATCCTGGCAGTAGATAGCGTTATTTATGCAATAGCGCAAATTTTTTTCAGGTCTGATTTTCGCTATTGCATAAATAGCGCTATCTACTGCGAGGATCGTGCATCAGACGTATCTAATACCGCAGTTCAAAATATATGAACTTCATATATTTATTCTATCTCATTTATCACTTTCACGGGTTTATTACGAACCAACTTATTGGCCTGCTCCCAGTTGGCTTGTTAGCTCAATTGGTAGAGCGCTGCACTAGTATCGCAGAGATCAGTGGTTCGAGTCCCGTACAGGCCTGATTTTTTTCAGGTCTGATTTTCGCTATTGCATAAATAGCGCTATCTACTGCAAGGATCGTGCATCATATGTATCTAATACTGCAGTTCAAAATATATGAACTTCATATATTTATTCTTTCTCAATGTTGTGTTATTTTGAGGAAAGTTTGGCCAAGGAGACACAAAGCAACAGACAAGGCCTGTCTACATTACCGAGCTATCGGACAACAAATGTATAGCAGTTATGTGTGGACATTACCACTCCATGGCTCTGTGAGCAGATCACCGGGTGTGGTCGTGGGGATGGGGAGTCCATGGACAGTTAGGAGTGGGTAGCATTAAAGATGCACTCCTCCCAACACATGTGCAAGCACTTGATCAGTATCAAGTGACCAAACTAGCTGCTGGGTATTCACACAGTGCAGTACTTACAGCTTAGGTTGGCTTTGGTTTGTTACAAAGTCAATTCAATCTGCACCTGAATACCATAAATCCTATAATAAGCCTTCCCGGAGGAGGGGGGAGCTTATTTATTCCACGGACTTTGGGGGGGGGGGGGTGGTGGCTTAGAGGGAGGCTTATTAATTTAAAGTGGAAAAACTTAATTTAAAGAGGAAAAACTTCATAAGTATCACTTCTTTTTGAACAAAATGAAACACAGAGTGCTAGTAATATTCTTCAGCACAGAAACTGATGGCCATGGTTTACCATGTTTCCCACCTAGTGGGTTTTGTGCCCTGACCAAATATTATATTTTGACCTAAGTTTTACTAAGCTGGGTTATGAGACAAAAGACTGTTGCTATGAAAGAACTTGTTAAGGCCCACATCAAGGAAGAGCCATACACTTGAATAAGCCATTTTTGTTACATTAAAAATTCAAACTTGGTTCAGAGGCTAGGGGGGAAAAGAAACAAAAGATATCACATAGAGGTTGGACAATGAATGATTAATTGCTTTTGGTTGATTCCTCCTAGCCTGAGAGTCATGTTAGAATTTTAATATATGAACAGTGGCCTCACCTATTTATTACTGGAAATGGAAGAGGCAATGTTTTCCAACCCTGTTTAAATCATTTCTTTTTTCAAGGACAAATCCTCACATTTGGAGGAGGTATGAAAATACAGTCAAGCAGTTCACAGAAATTTCCTTTAATTTGTAATGTTGTTTCAAATTGGTTTGTATTGTGGTCATTTTGGAAACGTACAGGCTGCAAGGCATTTTTTAGAAATTTGAACTTTGGAGATTAACAGGGGAAGGGCAATCAGGCAAAACCCTGTGTTGAATTTTAAGCAGTGTTATAATTCGATACTCTCCCAGTGATAAGCTAGTATTATTGGATCTCAGATTTAATTTATGGTTTAGGCTGAATATAAAATACAAATCCATGTAGTTGGACACTTTTTGTCTCTACATACATTGTGCTCTCCAGAACTACCTGGCTCATGTTAATCCCTTAATGATGTTTAGGTTAGTTGTCTCTGATTTTGTAAAGACATTTAGGTATGTATCTTGTGGTGTTTGTTTTACTTAGGACTGTATGGTCAGTTAGGACTGGGAAACAATAGTAAGCAGACACTTCCAGTGCTTGTACGGACTTTAAAGAATGAGAAACTTTACTTAATTTGTTGTGGATCATTTGAAAGTGTAAGTAATTTAGCCAAATTTTCTTACTTTATATTTTAGTCTTTGCACCACTGTTGATACTTTCTTAAGGTGAGGAAAACATTTCTATTGTGCCCCATGCTCATGGTGACCATTCTTCTTGTGGCGACTGGTGTGGCTACTTAAAAAGTCCTGCGTCCTACAAACACAGAGGCCTTCCCCATGGCAAGGATCTGATGGACAAAAGGTTGAGGCAGTCACTGGAAAAGATCATAGTAGTAAGTACAGTGTACATGTATGCTGGCACAGCTCGCTCCTCACAAATTCCCAATGCCAACCATTTTACCTGTAGAGGAACACAACTCTTAGAAAATAGTGTTAGTGCTTATGATTGTATTGTAAATTAAATTAATAACTGCAAGGGATAACGCTATAAGTGTTAGAGGACTATCAACCTCTTTTTCCGTTTCACAAGCTTTAAGAGATACCAAATTGTAGTGAATAAAAACCATTTGCTTCTTCAATTTAGGTTTATGCTTCAAATGCCAAGAAGCTAGCTCCCCTTGGGTCGAGCCAGGCAATTCTTTAAAGTTTGCAAAGAAAATGGACAAGAAAATACTAATTTTGAAACAGAAACAGAAAACAAGAGAGTACAAGAAGAAAAGAATTGAGAAGAAAGCGAAGCAGTTGAAAAAGACAAAACAGCTTGAGAACAGAGAAGGACAACAGTATAGTTCTGGAATGGGCTTTGATGGACATGATGCTGCTCAGGAAATCTCAGCACCACCTGCAGCCTCAAAGATTGAGAAAGTATCGTTAACCAAAGACTATCATCAAATCATATTTGATTTGGAAACATCTGGAAGGGGTAATTAGCTTTGCAGGGTGAAGTTTGGCAAAAAAGTAACAAAGTGAATACAAGGCTGTGCTCTAAGGAAAATTGAATGGAGCCCAGTGCTCTTAAACTGTGAAATCTAGGGTGCCCAGCATATGCTTTGTATAAAAAAAAAAACTAAAATTTCCGAGTCACCCAAGTGGAAAAGTAAGGCGCCAGGGGCCACTGGGCGCTGTTAGAGCACAGCCTTGGAATATAACCATGTTTGTCCCAGCAGGGTGTTTTGGAATTGCACATTAGAGAATAATTATATTTAATCATGGAATTGTTTTGCTATTTTGCTAGATTGCTGAATACTCGTCCTGCTAATTTGCATCCCATAGATTCCTTTGTTTTATCATACCTTGTTCTTAAAGAAAATAGGTCAGATGCAAATTAGCAGGACAGGTGTTCAGAAATCACTCCTATTTTTATTTTAGATATACCCTGCATAGATGCACTAAGCCTTTTTATTACATTTTTCTTTGTAATATCTTTGTAAAGTATTAATTGGATTACAATATCTTAAAACAGGTAATGATGCTGAAATCCTACAAATTGCAGCAACAGATGGTAATGATGAGTTCTCTATTTATATCAAGCCTCGTAATGTACTATCACCAGAAGCATCTGCTGTGAACAAACTCACCTTCCAAAGAGCAATACTGTTTTATGATGGGAAGCCAATAACTGATGCTGTTGCAATTGATGTGGCACTGAAGACCTTCATTGAGTGGCTCAAATCAAGAATGCCTTGCATTTTAGTAGCACACAATTGCAAATCCTTTGATGCCAGGTTCTTGGTGCAAGCAGCAGAGAAAAATGGAGTCATGGATGACTTAGTTAAAACAGTTTCTGGCTTTACAGACCCACTTTCAGCATTCAGGGAATTGCTTCCTGAAAGGAAATCCCAAAGCCAAGAAAACCTGGTACAAGGTCTTCTGGGTAAATCCTATGAAGCTCACAATGCTCTTGCAGATGTGCAAACACTTTACCAGCTGGTGAACAAGTTTCTAAATGTCAAACTGCTACAAAAGCACAGCTTCAAAGTTTCATGGGTGGCATCCTATCAGAAGCTCCTAAAAGAAAAGAAACTTCTGGTTAATACCCTGCAGCCATTAGTTAGAGAGAAGTACATTTCAGCCTCAATGGCCATTAAGTGTGCAAGCTCAGGTTTGGGTGTCCCTCACCTGAGAGTGGTATACCAAAGAGGCAAGGAAGAAGGGGTGAAGCAAGTTCTGATGGAGAGGTTTGACAACAAACCCAGAGTCTCCTCAAACAAGCGGGTGCTGGTGCAAATATGTCAGTACTTTACAGATAATGCAAATTAAGATTGTGATTTGTGCAATTAATGTTTTGAAATAATTTTTGCACGGAAAATGTAGTAGTCAGAATGAGGACCAGTGAGACATTGGAGTGTGGTTCTGAAGTATAAAAAGCAAATTTTTAAAGTGCAGTTCGTATTTTTCAGAGTATACTACATTGTACTGTATATATCACTCCTGTTAGAGTGATGGGTGAAGAATTCACATTTTGCTGTGTATGGAAACCAAACAAGACAACATACAAAGAATACAAAGAATTTGGGTTGTCTGTCTAGCATGGGGTCCTTGACTCCTTTAAGGACTATCCCTATGGCATTTTTTTTTCTCCTTTTTCTCTCTCTTTTGTTTACTATGTTGCCATTAAATTGATAAATATAAATATAAATACGAATCAACAGTCTTTTCTTCAAGTTTTTTGTCAAACCTTTATTGCCCAAGCAAAACAAATCGAACCCTAGCTCACTGGAATTAACAAAACGCCAGCGCTACGAAATTGTTTCAACTATATGCTTATAACTTCAAAATCTCATCAAATCTTGACTTACCTCATTTTTTGTTATTTTTTCACCCTTTCCAAGTATGAATTTCTGTGTTGGTGACATCAAACACATAAAAACAACCGAAAAGAAGCTTATTATCGAGTGCATACTTCGAGCACGATGGACACCATTTTGTCTCGTCCCAGTCCCCACCGTGCAAATTCTTCATCCTGACTACGATCTGAAAACCATGTCCACCTTTTACGGCAGTTTGTGAGGAAACAAGCACGGTGACACCCGATTTTTTTTTTCAGGTTTTTGCTATGAACAATCTAATAAAGAACATATTTGAAGAATAACAAAAGTTTGACGGTAGAACATTTTTTTTTTGGAAAATAGTTCCGTACTTTGTGTATTTTGGCCAAGGCGAGGACTTCAAGCTAACCACGGAACTGTCCGAAAAAGGGCAAAATCCCCACAACCGAGCAATCAAAAACAGCTAAAATGAAGCAATACCGCTTATTTTGATAAAGGAACCTTCAATTTCAAAATAAAATTTTGTTTCTTTCAAGTAACCAAGGCTAAATTCTGTTGGAAGGTGATTCGAATTTTTAACGCACAACCAATAAAAATAGCCCATTTTATTAGCCTGCCGACGCATAAACAAGCACGGTGACCCCATTTTTTTTTTTTACATTTTTTCAATGTTTATATCATGAATGTTAATCATACCAAGTTTCAAAAAACGTTTGATAGTAGAGCAATTTCAAGGGAATTACCTTAAGGTGATTCCCTTGTTTTGCATTGCGCAACCTTTTCTGCGCATAACATTGCGACATCCAAGATGGCGGCCGTTCTTCATGCTAGCGTGAGAAAAACAAACAAGGGCCGCTTTTGCAGAGCGAAAGCTTTTATTCGCAATGAGAATGCCGCAAATCGGCTGAAAGCCTCTGGAAGTGCTCTGGTAAAACAAGAAAATGAAAAGAATGTGCGTGATCCGGAAGTCTGCAGTGGATTTCCACTTCGCGGCCGTCGAGTTGTGGAATTAAATGTCCCCCTGTGAGGCAGCTCTACAGCTCTTCGACTGCATAAAAGAACCGGTGTCTGGGTTAGGATCACTACTGTACATATCCTGTTCAAACTCTGAGTGTGGAGAGACAAATACCTGTCGTACAAACAAGACCCACCGTAGCACCGGAACAACGCGAGGGAGACCAATCTTTGATGTAAACACGAAGCTCGCTGCAGGTTTGTTTACATTAAACGTGGCTAAAAATCTTGTTTTCCACCATTACAGCATCCATTTAACATCTAGCCAATTTGTTAATAAGTTGAATCGAAATATTTACAGGGATGCTACACGCAGGCATAGATCCTACCCACGTAAACGAGTAGTTATCTTCCATCAATATACCATCACTTGGAGAGTCCACGCTGAAGGCTCGCGAGAGGGAAGTGGGGCTCCAAGTTGAAAAGTTGGCCAAGGAATCATGTATGAAAAGTTTAGAAAGCGAAAGAAACATGTGGAAAGATGATAGTGAAAAGGAAATTGTGGAGATAGGAGCGTCATATGACATGGGATGGCAAAAAAGGGGAAAAGCCCACAACAGCCTGAGAGGTACACTGCAAATTCAACGTCTGAAAGAATTAAAAAGGGTACATTTGGTTATGCATTTTCTTAGAAAGCTGCTGTTTTTTTCTCTGGATTGTTCTTTAGCTTACTGACAGTTCTGGTGTCAGCCAATGGTCAAAGTTAATGAACTAAATAATTAATAAATAAATAAAATATATCCTTACTTTCACCACTAGGTGTTGGCTCCATGGTTGGCCTAAAAACTGGCAAGGTGATTTGCTATGGTTCAAGGTCAAAGAAGTAATGTATAGAAATATATTTTGTCTACTAGCACCTTGTTGTAAACAACAAGAGCAATGTTTTTTTTTTTCAATTTGACCAAAAAAGTACAGAATCATTCAACATATGACAGCACCCATATTTGTCTCCTCTTGAAAGTGTTACCCAGGACCTTTACTCATAATGTCTTTTGTAAAGGTGTGCAACAAGTGAAACTGCCAACAGACAGTCGAAAAACTCTCGCATGCACAACTGCAGGCTCAACTGGGAAGGCTCGTCAAAAGCTATGGAAGCTGATGTTTGTGTTGATCTAGTCAAAAGGTAATTACTAACCAGGTAAGTAATAATAAAAATAAAAAATAAAATAACAATTATAATAATAGTTGTTAACATGTCAAATTCACAGCTCTATTGCTGCAAAGAGAGACTTGTGGAATCTACCTCAACTGGTAGAGCGCTGCACTAGTATCGCAGAGGTCAGTGGTTCGAGTCCCGTACAGGCCTGATTTTTTTTTTTTCAGGTCTGATTTTCGCTATTGCATAAATAGCGCTATCTACTGCGAGGATCGCACATCATACGTATCTAATACCGCAGTGCAAAATATATGAACTTCATATATTCATTGCATCTTATATGCTTATAACTTCAAAATCTCATTAAATCTTGAATTACCCCATTCTATGTTATTTTTTCACCCTTTCCAAGTATGAATTTCCGTTTTGGTGATATCAAACACATAAAAACAACCGAAAATAAGCGTAATATCGAGTGCATACTTCGACATCTGATGCCCGATATATTCTGTACGATTTCGTTCTTTGAGCGTGTGACGCCGTCACAGCCGTCACAGCCGCCACAGCCGTCACAGCCGTCACAACAGAGGGTAGACTGGGCTTTACTCACTCGTCAGACTGTTAAGGATACTCAAACGATTGACTGAACTTGATTCATTCATCAGACTGACTTTTAAGGATACTCAAAGGATTCATTTAGCCTAAGTCGAATTTGTTTACGAAGTACTTTGATTTCTTTGTTGCGAATTTTTTTAGTTACGGATGTGGTTACGTTGTGCGCGTATAAAAGCCTCGTTTAGCGTCGCTTTAGCTATTGTATGATTGTATTTCACCTGGATTAGGCTGGGTTGCACGAAAAATATATCTGGCATGGTATAAATCCACGGATGGGATGGCATTTGTCCGGAGAAGAAAGGAGTGCTGTTGAAGTTTCGGATGTGTGTTTTGTGGACAAGTCTCTTTTAAAATGGCAAATTTCCTTTGCGTAAGTTCTTGTTGAATGTTTCCGGAAATTTTGTTATAATTCCTTTTTGCACATAGAGCCGTTTAATACTGTTGAATTGCCAGTCAATAGTCGTTTAAATTTTCGCGAGCATTAGCGTGACCCCGCGTGAAACTGAATTAAATCTCGAAATGTACACCTCTGTTCGTTACCATCTAAA
Source organism: Stylophora pistillata (assembly GCF_964205215.1). Lineage (NCBI taxonomy): Eukaryota > Metazoa > Cnidaria > Anthozoa > Scleractinia > Pocilloporidae > Stylophora > Stylophora pistillata. Next base: position 221,700 of record NC_142522.1, on the reverse strand, counting down.
TGTACAGCCGGTTAACCATTTGTTCGTTACCTTGTTTTTGTGAACGTAAGTCTTTCTCTATAATCTGTTATTTATTATTGTTTTTGTTGATAATTATTGGACACAACTCCTTTTAGTTGACTTTGTTTTTTAATTTGGAAGTTGTCATTCTTAGGTCTCGTTTAGTGGCTTTGCAGTCGCCTTTAACGAAGTCCATGGACTTAATTCAGGTAAGTGGTACCATTCCAGTATGGGGCCCATGAATATAAATAAAAGCAATTATTTCCAAAAGGTAACTGTTATTTTTCGTCCTGTCGAGTTTGGAGTTTACAGCTACTCTATAATTTGAGCAGGTCGAGGGGACGCGAAGGTAGGTGGCGCATTACGGCTATTGGAATATAGTTTAAATTTTATTTGTATATAAGGCCCAAATCGGCCATTTCTTTCCATAATTAAGGTCGAGTGATAAAGCTATCTTTGAAATGTAAACTTTATTTGGCCTCTTTTATTTGTGATTTAAATTCTCTTCTAAATATCTCATTCATTTCTCGCAGTTGCGTCGGCCACCCTGCAGATGGCCACCAAAACTAAAAGGCGCTCATAGTTTTCGTGAAGATAATGAATGTAAAGTACTTGAATTAATTAGCATTAGAAAAAGCCCCGCTTGACTACATTAAGGGAAAAACTAGGTGATCAAAAGCTTCTTTTTCTAACGTGGGCTTTTAAAGATAATTTGAAACCACAATGAGTGGTAATAACGCGTTGTTTATTTGCAATCTTGCACACTCTTGTTGTCGAGAACTGCTCCCGGTGGACGAAGCCCCTATGACTGCACTTGTTAAAGAGGAAAACTAGTTCTGCAAATACAAGTTTACACATTTGTATTGTGAAATATCACTTGTGGTGTTTATCCCTGCACTTACCTCGTAAAATTCGTGCTATTATTTGTTTAATACACTACAATCCTCGGGGGGCCATTAGTTGAATTCCTGGGCGAATTTGGTGTACTGTTGTACCCTCCTTCAGGCGTTACTTGGCAAAACCATTGCACTTCGGCTTTGTTAAGTATAGTTGTTTGGCCATTGCACTGACCGTGGCCGAGGATGCCCTATAAAAAAAGCAAAAAAAAGGAAACCGACTAATACTGAAAAGAATATGAATCTAGCAGCCATTTCGGGTCTATAGTTTCGTTTTAGATCCAAAATTCAAGAAGGAAGCTTTTTGTATCTTTATTTTGTAAATCCTTTGTAAAAATTAAGATGTGTTTCTTCTCCTCAGGATTAAGTGAGAAAAGAGTGACAAATGCTTTCTGGAATGGAGAGCTGGAAGCTGAACTAAGAGAAAGAAAGGCGCTTGACATGTTCTGGATGATGTTTGTTGATGCTGACAGAGAGGCAATCATGGCTCACATTGACAAGCTTAGAGCCCAGGCAAATTATTCACATCCTCGTGGAGACTGCACTGAAGACTGTAATGCTAGAGGTGATGAATGGCAATGTAAACTGTTCCCTCTTTTTGCAGTTGTTTTTTTCCCAAACCTTCATTTTGCATGAAATGTAGTTTCCTATTAATGCTGAAACCAGAGGAGCCAATAGCAGATTGGATTGAAGGATTTTCTAAGTCATTTATAAATACAATCTGTGATTAGGAATGACTCTTTCATTATTATTTTGAAAGGATGTGGTAAGCTTTGGGTTGCAGACGGGTAGTGGAAGTTGATG
>NC_142521.1:49075964-49118464 GCF_964205215.1 Stylophora pistillata | reverse complement strand
ACGATCAGACTACACCTTCACAAAAAATTATTAACGAGAACATCGTGAGGAGAGATGTTTTCGGGCAGTTACCGCAGTGGTTTGGAAAGAGTTTACCGGTAATCTTTCAACTGCTGCCTACAGTGTTGAAATTCTTGAGCTGGGAAGACCACGGATTCTCTTCTAGTCCCTTGGTCATTGTCATTTCACCTCTTCTGTCGATTGTTGAAGACCAAGTTAAATACCTTTGATCATTGGGAATCGATCCGATGCTGCTTTCAATGGGAAAAAGAAAACCAAAGACCAAGAAATATTGGATGGAAAGGGCGGGTTTGCTTTATTGCAAATGTCAGCTTAGTAGTACAGGGTCATCTACCCACATCTAATAAACAACAGTTTCCACGCTTAGCTTTTCTTTTTTTTCAAGCGTAGATTGGATTAGATTTTGGCACGCACGGAAAGATACGCTAGTACCAGTTGCTCGACATACCTGCGTGGCCCGTGCGACGAAATAACTTCACGGGATTGGCAAAGTTTCAGTCATAGCAAATTATGTAAAAAATCTAGAAAGATTTAAGCTTAAATCTCGTCTAACGTTTAAAGCGACATATCAATGACTGCAACCATCGTGTTGTATACAAACCTCGCAAACTTGAAAACACGTTCTCTAGTGATACCTGTGATACTATTCAGTATAATTTCTGGTAAAAATTTTCGCGGACAATATGATCGATTTCTCTTACATTGTTTGTTGAGACGGAAACTTTTCACTTCAAGCAAATCTCCGTCGCACGGTCCAACAAACATAGCGAGCAACTGAGCTACCAGGATATATGTTCGTGTTAAAACACACGAAAGGTTTCTAAAGTACACCTTACTCTGATAGGGCAGAAAAACACAAAGATTTTCTGGCACCAATCAGATGGCAGAACGACTGCGACCGTTTAGAACTAGTCTTGTAAGACAATGTCCCCAGGGGCTCTTCATGCCCATACTTGAAATCGACTCAGCCCCTGGGTCTCCGAGGATATAACCGAACCGTGAACCAAATGTAAGCGCAATGTTGCTAGTTCAGAAACATGATTCTCACGTGCAGAATAACGCTAATTAATTCCAAATGAGGACTACTGAGATAAAACGCAAAAATAAAAAATTGGACTATGAAGCAAGTGGTTTCAAGAACTAAGGTCGTCTGTTACATATACGAAACAGGAGCAAACAGTTATCTAACTCCTATCATAATTTAATGTATCATAATTGAATGTTTATAGTACTTCGGGGGATATCGATAAAGCTCATTTTAGGTGTAAAAAAAAGCGAAAGATCTGCAAAGGGCATAGCCCATAATACATCACTGCAGATGTGCGACAAAGAAAAGTGTTGTGTTCGAATATTTGTTTATTTAAAGGAAGTTTTATAAGGGTCAAACCTGCAAAACCACAACTTTCGCCGAAATATTTGTAAAAGCCAACGTTCGAAATCTTTATATTTATACTACTTCTTCTCCAGAGGCTTCTGTGCCTTGTTAAGTTACTCGTGCCGGTTGTAAGACTACGACTCACGGAGCACGTTCATATTTTTCGCACGCACCTTTTCCCGGCAGCAGTCCGAAAAAAGCTCACATCTGGAAATAAAACCATTTCTACGTAGCTCGGAACTCAAGAAACGCTTCGAGTAATCACTGCACCAGCTGACACCGCAGACTCGACTGCGAGTCGGTATACCTACATCAAATACTTGCATTTTGGAAACAGTGGCTTTGAAAAATCAACTCAACTAGTTAGTTATTTAGTATTCTTTTCCAAGAAGGTAGCCAAATAGTGATCTATCCCCCTCAAATAAGGTCGGGTCCAAAGCTAGCAATGCATTATATGACGAAACATTATAGAGCGTGGCTGATGCGGAATGAATGCCCAATTGCTCTCAATCCGCCTTGAACAGGCAAGAAGAGGTATAATTACTGTTTCCTGTTTTCTGGATCGTCTGTTGAAGTCACAGTGTACTCTTACTATAGCTATGAACGAGCTGTAGATATCCCTATGAGGAGAACGACAAGCAATGCTGTTGCAGAGTTCACATCTTTTCTCTGCAACTCATTTTATCAGTAAACGAAAATGCCAGTTTGAAGCACCCGTGTCACATTTTCTCATAGCGTAACACCCGGTATTTCTCAATTGAGAATGTGGGTAGTACCCAAGTGAAATGATCGTCTGGGCCATCTGAGCCGTCTGATGCCGCTTATTTGAGCCATTGTCTGGAGCAGCCAATGAAATCGCTTTATGGAATAATCCACGTTCGCCCGCGAGTAACAAATTCCACAACATGCCGTCTGGTAAGCCTTCAGCGAGATAGTGGTTTTTCTTCGTGAGGAAATACATTGGCGAAACGTACTCGTATCTCAGATGAACAGAGAGGTATTTTAGAGCGGTTTTTTGCAGGAGGGATGGTTGGAACGGCAACCATGTACAAGGAGATGGTTTTAAAAGCGTCAACGGACACTGGTTTGACGAAGGCACAAGTCCAGGTAAGCTTATTAAATCATTTGGTTAACCTCGGCTGTAGCTTTATACCAGGTTGTGCCGCATTTTATCTCAATAATTCCACAAATCAAACAAAACTAGCAATTCGTATACATCGTAGATGCATTTATATGTCAATAATAGCCTAACGCTTAAAGTTAATTGGATGTTATTTAGATCGTGATGAGGTACAGTTTCTATACTATCAGACAGTTAACTCTGCTTTAATTACTCAAGCTCAAGATCATTCACGTTCATCATACATGTGTATTTGCATTTCAAGGTAATCCATCGATTTCTAAAATTTAAGGTTTTTATTTGAAAACATTAAAAACATAAGAAGATCATATGCAAAGAGAACATCCAATAAATTAACGCGGAAGTTTTATTGAAATCTGATGACTACATTGGCCGTCACCGAAATTATGCACCAATTAATTAAAATTTAGACAGCTCTGAAACACGATTTGACTTTTACTTTCTGTGTTATCCACGTTGCCATTCTTGTGTGACAGAGTCACCTAGGCTTATTTCCTACTTAAAACATGTTTCGTATATGAGAACGATCCTTCGCAGTAAAGCACTATTTGAGCAATAGTGAAAATCAGACCTGAAAAAAATTTCAGGCCTGTGCGGGACTCGAACCACTGACCTCTGCGATACTAGTGCAGCGCTCTACCAATTGAGCTAACAAGCCAACTGGGAGCAGGCCATCAAATTAATTCGATATAAACCCGTAGATGATAAATCAAACAACAACAAACATATGAAACATATGTGTGAACTGCGGTTATGAGACGTATATGAGAACGATCCTTCGCAGTAAAGCACTATTTGAGCAATAGTGAAAATCAGACCTGAAAAAAATTTCAGGCCTGTGCGGGTCAGTGGTTCGAGTCAGGTCAGTGGTTCGAGTCAGGTCAGTGGTTCGAGTCCCGCACAGGCCTGAAATTTTTTTCAGGTCTGATTTTCACTATTGCTCAAATAGTGCTTTACTGCGAAGGATCGTTCTCATATACGTCTCATAACCGCAGTTCACACATGTTTCATATGTTTGTTGTTGTTTAAAACATGTTTGTTCTGTTTATTCTATTTTATGGAATTTTAGCGATTTGTTAGTAATGTGTTAATTCTGTTAGTAATGTGTTAATTGTATTATTCCTTTAACTGCCGATTTCCCTTATGTAATTCCTGTTTAATTGCCGATTTCCCTTATGTAATTCCTGTTTAATTGCCGATTTCCCTTATGTAATTCCTGTTTAATTAATCGCTCCTAGCCCAAATTTGGTTTTAAGTTATTTTTACCTTTTCCTGTACTTTACTATAAGTTACAACTGTTTGCTCGGTGAGTTCAGTTGATTTGTTGCCTTCCTGAGAGTGTCTTTAAAGCGGATTCTAAGCTATACTAGCTTTTGGTATGTTTCAGTATTTTATGTTTGTTTGAGCCCTAAGCTTAGCATGTAGTTGTTTCCATTGTATTTTTGTAGTGATTTTCGGGTTAGAATTTGCTTAGTTTAGCCACATACTCTTTTTATCTTACTACTGTATCTTATTTATTTTCTCTGCTATATGAACTTCAATTGTTTTCGTTTAGCAGCTGTAATATTTTGCTTACCTGCTTCCAATTCATTGTTGCTATGATTCCTGTGTTTTCAGAACCAAATTATGGGTTCATTACACTAGTAATTTCATTTTCTCCTTTCACTGTTTTATACTGTATTAGCTCAAGTTGTAATATTAAGCCTAGCTTGTAATCTTTGTTGAATTCATGCCTGGTGTAGCAATCACTATTTTTGATAGTTTCTGTCACACAATTTCCTGTTTTCAAGTACTTTGTTTGTTTCCTTTCTTTACTGAATTATTTCTGTCTGTAGGTTATCTTTTACTGTTAAGTACTTTTTCCTAAGTCATTTTAATCTTGCTACATCATTTGGCTCATTGGAACTTTGTTTTCTTATTTATTGTTTAGTGTCACTCGTTCCCGTTTTTTTTATTGTACCGTTACATTTATTTGCTGTGTAATAAACTTGTAAATCTTCCCTCGGATCTTTTGTTCTTACGTCGACCGTTTTGGCCGTCTTACACTTGTATCATAATAATATTTTTGACTGATACCATAATTAAATTTGGCAACAGCTGGTATTGTTTGTAAAATATTTTTCGTCTTTTCCAATAAACTTGCGTGTCACTTCCCGTCTCGATTATGCTCTTCTACATGCGGGTGGAAGCCAACATTAAATTATAATTTGTAATTAATGAATAAAATTTTTTTTATTTGTTTTGTTTTGTTTTGTTTGACTACAACTGTACGAATTTAAGATAGTTGTATTATTATTATTAGTGTTTTTATTATGCAAACCCACAAGCTCATTTTGTCAAAGCAAGGTTCGGTTTATCCTAGGTTAGGAAGAAGTAGAGGGTGTCTGTTGTAGGTCTAATAATAATAATAATAATAATAATAATAATAATGATAAAGGAGTTTCCATAAAGAGCGGTTACCGGCGGTCTACCGGTACCTGTAGGACCTCTTCCTGCCATCTGTTTGGATTTCATTAGTGAAAATAAAAAGTGATTTTAGTGGTCACAGCTGTCTATTAGACCTTCAGTGGCCGCTTATAAGTATTGTTATTGAAACCCCTGATAATAACACCTTTATTTAGACACAATAGTGTTTAGAGCTGAACAGCCTGTGGGGTTGTGTATAAATCCAAATAAACTGTAAATGAGGTAAATTCAAATGATTATGGTTTTTGAGGAGAGGGGAAAACTGGAGTACCCGGAGAAAAACCTCTCAGAGCAGAGTAGAGAACCAACTAACTCAATCCACTTACGATGCAGGGTCCAGGAATAATACCCAGAACACATTGGTGGAAGGCGAGCACTCTCACCACTACGCCAACTCTGCTCCCTCTGTCTGTTGTCTAAAGCATATTAAATACTATATTCAAGCATGTACGAATACTGTAACTAGTGGCAAGGCATTATTGCAGTATTTCTCAATAGTTCTGATGCATACCTCCTCTTTCTCCTCTCCTCTTCCTTTTTCCTCATGATAACACTTTTATGGTCTTTGATCAAAATTAATATAATTAAAAATAGTTTATGCCTGTTTATTCAGCTGTCATCAGTGATAATTATTACTAATTTTAGCATAATGAGTAATATAACACTTACACTGAATGATTTTTGCAGAAGTGGTCGGGAATCAGAAAAGAAAAAGGCCACAAGTATCATCTTCTTCTGCAGATGCCACATTAAAAAGATTCAAAGGTGTCTAAGGACCAAATTCTTACAATTTATTTTGTGCTGAATTCTTTAAAACAGGTACTTGTATTAGAAGGAAAATATATTTGATTTACAGATACTCAGTCATTTTCTTACAATGCTGATATTGTCATTATTTTTCATTTCAGTCCTGTTTTATCCATACTTACTACATTGTATAGGTGCAGTCAGTTGTGGCTTAATGTAAGTTATAAGTAGGAATTAGCATTAAATACAGCTGTAGGTATGGCCCTGGATTCAAATACTTTTTAAAGCAGGGATAAAGACGATATCATTAAAAGACGGAAATTGACAGTTCACAGACAGGTTTATAACAATCCATTACTACAGATTGTTAAGACCCTAGATAGTTTTCCAGCCTGGAAAATCAAGTGCACAGCTGCCTATTTTCCCCTGGCTTCCAGCTATTATCTACATTCCTTGTCAAACCTGAGTTTTTGGTTTCATGTTTGTTTTTATGTACACTATACTCACATGTAAATCGATAGCAACACTGTAAGGATCACAAATTTCTCAAATTAATTCAAAGTTTACTGTTTAATGTAATGGTTATGAGTTCTTGTAAATGCACAATGTTTGTGCAGGAGGTCAAGGGTTCGAGCCCCGGCCGGACCAACACTCAGGGGCTTAAAATAGTTGAGAAAGATATGCTACCTTTCTATAACATAAAGAAATGTTTAGATATTCTAGTTTTCTTGGATAGGGACAATGAAATGGAGGTCCTGTCTCCTGCAGCGTTAGGGGCAGGAGACGTTAATTTCCCATGCACCAGAATACTGTGTGATGGATGTCCTCCCTTGGGGTGGGATGGGTGGTAAACAGGACCCCCATTGATACCAGTGTTTACAACACTGAAGGGGCTATCCTGTATGTCTACTCTAGACTCTCTTCCAGATAGGAGGGGGTCTCAGGACAAATACGTGTATACATACATACCAATACAAGTTGATCCAGCACTGCCTGACAAATGACTAAAACCTGTATAATGGGTTGTAAGTAATGTCAGTTGCATACAACCCATTATGTTGTATAATGCGTAATGTCATGATTAAGTATTGTTACTGCTTGACATCATAGCTATTAATATTAGGAACAATGGTTTTGATTTGTGTTATTGTAGCCTATAAAAGTAATTGTTTTCTCACTCAGACATTCTTTTCAGAACTGCTCTAGCTTGCATGAAGTTTTGGAAAGGAAACAGGCCTTTCATTGATACCTTGACATTTTTCAAGTGGTCAAATGTAAGCTTTATTGCAGATCACAATACAATTTATAATTATTTTGAATCATCAATGTGTTGATAGCTCATTGTTGGGAAATGACTGATCTTTAATTTAGTAATCAGTAAGTGTTATGTGGCTGTAATGTGGTCTTGACTGACATCAATGCATGTGATTAGTGCACTTGGTCATATATTTTTCATGAATCATATATGTTCTTTTACTGAGTTGCAGATGAATGTAAAGGTCTTACCTACCAACAGAAGAATAAGAAAGCATCTGAAAAGTGGTGAGAAAGAAGTGACATGGAGAAAAAAAAGTTTGTGGATTCTGCAAAAGTTAATAAAGAATTAAATGTCAAAGTATCAGAACTCACGGAGGAGCAGAAAAGAAAACTAATTGATAGACACAGAAAGAAACTCTTGGAAGAGGTACTATTAATACAGCTGTGTATGTTCACCCTGATAGAGTTAAGATGCCTACCTTCAAAAAACATTAATAATACTAACGGTAATTATGAGTTATTCATATTGAGCATTTCCTTAGGGGATTTAAAAGAAGTATTTTCGGGTCAGACCTATATCTTAATAATTAAGACTGAAGATAATATAACCTTTTTAATTGCCTTATTTTATTGCATGTATAGATCCTGGCTCTTGAAGATTTGGGTTATCAGACATCCACATTATATCTGGATATCAGTGGTGAAATGTACAACCTTGGATCTAGGGCTGGAACAGCATTTCTTGCAACTAATCAAGAGATAAGCATAAAATTTCGAGAATATTTTGGTAAGAAGACAATATTTGCTTTCAAACAGTGAAATTTTATGTGACAAGTTCACCATAATTATTCACTTTGAGTGAGGTTAAGAATATGGAATCGAGTGTACTATTTTGCATTTTAAACCAAAGATGGCATCTGCAGCCAATATCCTATTTGTGGATTGTGGCCATATAATAGATGATAGGCTCTTAACCAACCCTTGATCAACCGTTTTCCTCCCCAGTCCTGCCTCTCTCTTGTTTTATGGTGTACATTGTGTATATTTTCTAGTGTTTGATTGCCCTCGCCTTAGCAGGCAATACATTAAGATTTTAATAAAGCAATTACCCTATATGAGTTACCCTTACAAACAGAGCACTGCAGATATTTCATTCACTGTTTAAGGTTTGCCATTTTGTGGGAAAACTGGAACATAAAACATCCTTTTTGTGGGTGTTGGTGGACCTCGTGAAGTGTCCATTAATGGAAGCTAAGAACTATGAAAAATGAATGTAACAGTTTGGCACTTTGTTTCAAGGAAGGGAGCATGTCTTCAAGAGCTGCATCAAAGATGATGTTAATAAGTAAGATCAAGATGCGGACACTGCTGTGATCTTAGCAAACAGGGCAATGTCTTGATTGAGTCACCTATATAACAATTTTGCCATCTACCTTAGAGTCTGAGACAAGGAATTTCAGTGAGGGGTTGCATCTCATGGGACTACAGTACAAAATCCTATTTGACAGGGACTGCTTTTGATACTAAGAATAATTTATTTTCAAGTACTCCAGAGTTTTTAAACATTAATGTTATAGGTGTTGTGACTTTTTCAAAATTATGGTACATGTATGTAAGTTGAACCACAAAGAAGTGTATGGGCCATTTAATAGAATCCTCATGTGAAACTTACATGTAGCTACCATTTATATCTTGTTTACATATTAAGGCTTTTGTTCACTTTCTGTTTTATAGGTGCAAATAATCAGCAATTTACTATTGCTCATGTGCAAGACCTTTTCAACAAGAAATACAGTATTTAAAAAACTGCAGAAGTTGTCATTAAACAACCACGTTTTGTATGTAACTGATGGTTTGAGTTACAAATGGAATGTACTAAAGGAATGTAAATTTCAGTTTAATGCATGTATGAATTATTTCAGAAATAGAATTTTTCTGGTTTAGTTAAGAAACAGAATTAATTACAGTGATGTTTTAAATAATGATCAAGTACTGGGAAAGAACATTATCCGCACTGCCCATGGCCCTCTTTACTTTGAGTGTTGTGCAAATTTGGATTCTGGGGAGCCATTTTGTTTACCAGGGGCCATTCGCTCTGTTATTTTAGTTACACTTAGTCAACAAGGATTGTGTACTGTGTAAAAAGGGCTCAGTTAAGGACCAAAACAGTTACAGTAATTACTTCCTCAAAGACATGGCTTTTGCTAGAATGTTATGAATAATTTGTTGTTTTTCTACTGAGGCCAACTCAAAACCAAAATTCACTGCTAATTTTTTACTTAGATATGCAAACATTTGTAAGTAGCGAGCAGAATGGTCATGAGTGAAAGTTGTCTAAAGTTCCATCATCTGCCTTAGTTGAGCTCTGAAGGAAGTCTTAGGGTAATAATTTACTGTAAGTAAATTTAAGGTATTTTTGCAGTCACAAATTTGATTAATTAAAATTTATTAAATTAATTTGCTGAACATTTCACTGATAAATGAACTTTAAAAACCCTCCATCTGGTTCGAAATCAGGTTAGATTGCTGTATCAAAGTTAGGTCAACTTAATTCCATAAAGGTATAACCAAAATGCAACTGTTCATTCACATCATGCCGCATTAGACCAATCAATGGAAATGAAATCATCGATCAATTTAGCTACATTACAATAAAATGTTAAATAGTATAATCTAAGTGAAGAGAATGACCCGATATTGATTCTAGAACCTAAGTGATAATAATTAGCCTAAGAGAATACACTCTTGATTGAAATGCCAAGACCAAGTATTATGCTGCAGCCAGAAAGTGTTTTTGTTAATGAAAGTCATTTAACCCTTTAAGCATACTTTTGAATGTTAACTCTATAGTTCATTTTCAAGGAATTGCTTTTTCTTTTGCTTTTATTTGCTTTTTCTTTAAATGCCTTAAAGGTTGTATTAATTTAATGTTTTGTCATGTGTAAATTTTAAGATGTCTAAATATAACATCAGAAATGGTGAAGTTACACTGGGGAAAGGCCTTTTTGGAACTGATGTTTTTAAGTTTTCTTTTTTTAATCATATTGTAGACCTGTGGAATTGTCTTCCACTACACATTAGAATGATTGAATCTTTCTCATCATTTAAGAACAGTATTAATGAATTTTATCAAAACAAATTTAATGGAAATAAGGATAGATTTTTGTAATTAATTAATAATTATTGTCATGTTAATTATACTATTTGAGCTACTATATTATACGTAAAAATTTTTTTTCTCTTCGTTGAGGCAGTTTATTTTTATGAGGAATCTTCGAATTCTGTATAAACTGACCTAATTATTCAGATCTTTTGAATTTTTTAGTTTTTAAATAATCATTAATTTATCTTTAATTTGTATATTATGTTAAGACCTGTATAAATAAAATTGAGTATATTAAAAAATTAAATTAAATTGTTACTGCGGACTTGTCACGTATAGGATTAAAACAACACATCATTTATCTTTAATGCTCTCCACTGAACAAGTTTCATATCAGTATATTAAGTGTACTTCACCAGGACCCAACTTATATGGTTTATATTCTTATGAAACGTACCCATAGTAAAGTCACTTTGAATTTGGTGATTCGTTGCAAATAATTTCACAACTATAAAATATCGTCGTTTAATTAATACAAATCACCTTTGAGGGAAAATTTCCTTGGTTTCTTCTCATTATTTCTTTTCTGATAGTAAATATCTGCTGTTTTTTAAAAAAAAATTGAATTGTACTGTATTGAATTAATTATATTCAATGTGAGAGCAATCGTGCGTTCGGAGAAAAGAGAAAGGCAAATCACTGATGGACACTAATAGCTTTGACCTTAGTTTGAGCTGAACAATCAACTCTGATTTTACAGTTACGAAGCTAACTACACTTGCTAGGGAGATTATTTTTAGTAGCATTAAATATTTATTTCTTTTTTGGATAGATTGTAAAGATTGTGATAACTGTCAATCATACAGTTGTTCATGACTTTTTTGATGAGGTATTTTACGTCGCACCGATTTTGAGCTTGTCGCTTGTTTTCAAAGATGGAACACTTGGCAGGTCTGAATGGGACCTCCTTTTGAAATTCAGCTGAGATTTTGGATGCCACGCTCAGAGGTCGTATGGCGACAACCATCATCCAACATGTATCGTTAATAACTGCAATGTATTATGTCATAAATACGCCAGTCTGATACTGAGTCGTCGCTGCAAACACAGGACATAACTTTAGATATAGGATGGGTGAAGAGCAAAGAAAATGACTAATAAAACAGGGTTGAGTGAGCCACTGGCTACCCCCACATTTCATATATTTAGAAAATATAAACAGAAAAATGAGGTTGATTTCGCGAGGTTCCAGTGATTACCTGAACACCCCGCACTAACAGGACGGTTAATGACCCCAATTTTCCAAAAATTAGAAAATAGCTGAAAACGGGGTTGTTCTTGCGAAGTTTCCAGTGATTACCTATACCCCCCACCAAAACACCGGTGAATGACCCCAATTTTGAGACATCTAGAAAATAACGAAAAACAGGGTCGAGTTCAGAAGTTTCCAGTCATTAGAATACTCAGACGATTTGGATGTACAAGACGTCGGCGTGGAAGTAATTTGAATGAGGTGGTAGAAGCAGTCGAGGAGGAACTCAAGGGGAGTGGAAGCCTTCTCGGATATCGAGCAATGCATCAGAGACTCATCAATCAGCACGGTCTTGTTACTACGAGGGAAGTCGTTCGACATGTTTTGAGGGTTTTTGATCCTGAAGGGGTGGAGCATAGGTCACAGCATAGACTACGACGACGAATTTACAGGTGTAAAGGACCAAATTACTTATGGTACATTGACGGCTACGACAAACTATAACCGTTTGGATTCTGCATTCATGGTGCAATTGATGGCTTTAGTCGAAGGATCCTATGGCTGGAGGTTGCATCTTCGAACAACGACCCTCGTATAGTAGCTCAATATTTCTCAGACTATGCAAGACAGTTAGGAGGTACGGAAAGGATTGTACGTGGAGATAGGGGATCTGAGAAAAGGAACTTAGCAGCTACTCAGCGTTTCTTTCGGCGGTCCACGAGTGACGACTTTGCAGGTGATAAAAGTTTCATGTATGGGAAATCTACAGCAAACCAAAGAATTGAAGCATGGTGGGGACGTTTGAGGCAAGGATGTGCAGAATGGTGGATTACATTTTTTAAGGACTTGAGAGATTCTGGTTTGTATCCCGATGATGATATAATACACCGCGAATGCCTGAAGTTCTGTTTCATGGATGTCATACAAAGTGAACTACACACAGCTGCACTGGAATGGAATGTTCACCGAATTCGACCGTCTAGCAATGTGGAATCTCCGTCGGGAAAGCCAGATGTACTCTACTTCGTTCCAGCATCAGCTGAGACTCAAGATTACATGACTCCTGTTGACATCGACGAAATCGAAATCGCACAGGATACGTGTGCCGAGCAACCACAAGCGAAAGGATGTCCCTACTGTAAAGAGCTCTGCGATCTAATCATGGAGGATGAAGGTCTAGAGCCAGCTACAACAGCAGAGGAAGCTCTCCAACTCTACTTAGATCTACTGGACCATATTAATGCCATACCATAGAAGAATGGTTGAATTTCATTCCTGTTCACAGGCTACCCAGCATGAGCAGTGTTTTTGGTACACTCAAAAACAAAGCTTTGTATGCGGTTAGTTAAGGAGCTATGTTAGGTTCGCAAATATTCAGTGTGGCCAAATGTACATTGCAAGGTATTTATTGTTGGTCAGATCTAATGCCTCTATCATTTTGTAGCTGGATACCGAGCCACACAAGTAAATAAATTAAAAATGCTATTTGAAATCAACTTTATTTCTTCTCTGTTTCCAACATGTTTTCTAAATGTGGAAAGGAACTTAAACTCTTGACACTAAGAACGGATTATTTTCATTCATAAACTACACACCTGTGGGGGAGAGAAATTGCCTGACCCACCATTCACACTCTTTACAGTACAGTGTATTGTAAAGATATCATCTGGCCTGGTTATTCGAAATCTATGAACTCAACAAGGTAGAAAAGCAAAGTAAATAGCAGGTAACGAACTATTTTCCATTCTATTTTCCATTTTCCATTAAACCGCCTCCCGGTTAGCTCAATGGATAGAGCGCTGGACTGATGTGCGGGAGGTCGAGGGTTCGAAAGTGATATTCTTATGTCAATGGACCATCAGGAAATTACGCTTCCTGTGCTACTGGATCTAAGCGCTGCTTTTGATACAATCGATCATCAGATTCTCCTTAATGTTCTTGAAAGCGATTTTGGAATCATTGGCTCTGCCCATAAATGGTTTGCGTCTTATCTGTCTGGCCGAAAACAACGTGTTCTCATAAACGATCGAACATCAGATGATTTTCATTTGAACTGCGGTGTCCCACAAGGCAGCTGTATGGGTCCTATTTTATTCATATTATACATATCTCGACTATATCACGTGATCGCTAACCATCTCCCCTCTGCTCACGGATATGCCGATGATACACAACTTTATCTGTCGTTTAGACCCAATGACATATCTTCGCAAGACCACGCCATAGCTGCTCTTGAAGCCTGCATTTCGGATGTCCGCTCATGGTTGATTTATAATCGCCTGTTAATTAACGATTCTAAAACCGAATTCTTAGTTGTTGGTTCCCGCCATCAATTATCAAAAATCGCAATTGATTCCATCACAGTCGGTAATTCTACCATTCAGCCTCTCAACAGTGTTCGAAACCTGGGTTCCTGGTTTGACTCCAATATGTCCATGTCCATTCACATTGGTAAGATCTGCAGCAAAGCTTTTCATGGATTGTATAAAATTCGCCAAATTAGGAAATTCCTCAGTCCTGAGTCCACGAAGACTCTTGTTCACGCATTTGTGACTTCGCATTTAGACTATTGCAACTCCCTTTTATTTGGCGTACCCAAGTACCAGACAGAGCGTCTTCAGAAGGTGCTTAACGCCGCTGCTCGACTAATTTTTAGGATTCCCAAGTTTCACCACATCTCGTCCGCCTTATATAATCTTCACTGGCTTCCTGTGGCTTATCGCGTCCATTTTAAGTTGTTACTTTTAATTTATAAAGCTTTAAATAACCAAGGCCCACTATACATAAAAGAATATCTGCAGCCACACAGTGTCAAGGGTCATCAGCTACGTTCCTGCGATCAGGGTCTCCTTAAGGTCCCAAGAACTAACTTTAAGACCTTTGGTGATCGTGCCTTTGCCCGTTCTGGACCTTTTTTGTGGAACGAACTGCCGCTTGAAATTCGAAACAGTCCAAGTGTAACGATTTTTAAGTCAAAGCTTAAGACACATCTATTCAAGCTGGCTTACAGTTTGTTTTGATATTTTGTCGTTTATCATTTTAATATTTGTAGTTAATAATGTTGTAAAGCGCTTTAGAATATTTTATAATTTTAGCGCTTTAGAAATGTAAATTATTATTATTATTACATTTCCTCTTAATCCCAAGGCCCGCGAAGCAGATTTTCAATTGGGGGGGCTAATGCGAACGCTTTAGCGTGAGCAACCAGGTAGGGGAGCCGGGGTCATGCTCCCCCGGAAAAATTTGAAATTAAAGTCTTCTGAAATGGCTAGAAATGGATCTAAAACTGCCAAAAGTGCATCTGTTCACTTGAGACCAATATTTGTTTGCCCTGGAATAGAGGTTTCCCAAAAGAGAGTTTTCTCTGCATATTTTTTCTCTAGCTGTGTGCTTAACAGATTTCTTTCTCTCTTTGTACTTCTGTAAAGTTTTCCTGTAGAGGATCCGATGCATTGAGCTCTGTTGCTGACATTTTTACCCACCAAGGAAAGTGTGTTTATATTTAATCTTATTTGAGTTCCCAGTTCTCAACTGAAAGTAGGAGATCAAGGTGCAATATACAACAGAGAGGACAATGATATGCATGATAAATGATCATGAGATTCTTAAAGCAATGAAAAAGATGGTTTTCATGAAGATGTCTTTTAGATAGTTTATATAAACAGATATACATGTATGTTTGCTTTTAGAATTGTGTTGATGCTTTTTATATGCTAAAGTTTGACAAAAAAGTGGCAGCTATAATGGGCCCATTTAGTTGTGTAAAGCTTTGTGTTAGCCACTGTGAAAGGTTATGTTTTGCGATCTGCAGTAAAAAATAAGTATTTTAATCACACCACAAAAAGTTTGCACCAGCAGGGATTTTTTTCTAGATGTAAAATTAATACATAATGCACCCTTAACCCTTTATTTCCCAAGATTCCTTTAAACTAGTAATTCTCTCTACTTTCCTCTGCATAGATCCTGATGATATCAGTTTGGAGAATTCAGTGTTGGATCAACTATTTATCCCCCAACTGATATTTTCCTTTATTCTCATCACTTCTTGATACTGTATTTATTTGATATTGTAAGGAGAAATTCTCTCCCAGTTACTCGTAAGAATTAAAGGGTTAAAATAACAACCATTTAATTTTGTACTTGAAAATAATTTTGTTTTTATAGAGAATAATTCTGTTCTGCTTGGCTTTGGCCAAAGATTAATCATATAAAAATAATAAATAGTTCTGCAATGATATCTCTGACTGGTAGTTAAAGTAATAATAATTCTCTAGGGGTGACAATGGTCCCAAGTTATACAAATCAGTGCTATCTGGTATGTGTTAAAATTCAATCATGATGCTCTTGGCATAGTAATATAAAAATAAAAATAAAAAAAATGCATGAAAATGAATCAAATGTTGTGATGTAATTGTCAGTAATACGTATCACCTAAAAAAAAATTGGTGAGCTGTTTTTGCCCTTGAAGTAATGGAATCTTTTTTCTTTTGGACAATGTTTTTCCACTAGTTTTGCATTTTGTGCTCTTTTGCATGGTGATGTCCTTCTCAAGGAGCATGCGTTTGGGTGGTGGTTTTGCTACATATTTAATGGTTTTGTTGCCAGTTGAGATGTTCTCTTTGTCATACATAGTTTCTGTTAAAGTTCTTTCCTTGGTGTGACATTTGGATGTATCCTCAACGTAAGATTTACTGCCACATTCCTTACGAGATGTTAAAGTATCATTGCTTATGGCAGCACTCATCAGGTCTCTTTTGTTAGCTGAACTTAGTCCTATCAGAATGTTGAAGGCAGGTTTGGCCCAGCTCATATCGCCACACACTTTTCTATAGCTTTCAAATGGTGTCTACAAGAAAAAGAAAAAAATTAATATAAGCTTTTCTAAGATGCACCTTGAGGAAACATAACATATAATTTGCTGGTGCATTAATTAAGATAACCCTCTTTGAACAAAATAATAAAATAAAAAGTGTCTTTACTTAGATTTCACCTTGATTAAATTCACTGGACGGTTTACCAGTATCTTACCTTTTCAGGTTTCTGTTTTGGTGGCTGATCCTTGTGTGGTATGACAGCTCCTTCTGAAGACTCCGAATCAGGTGTTCTAGCAAGAAAAAATTAATCATGTCACTTAAAACTTCTCTTAGGACAATAAAAATTTACTTAGAATTGTACCTCACAGGCAAAACTGGGGCTGCATACAACTTGCCAAGGTTTTCTTGATGCAGAAATTACTACCTACTGATTTATTCTGTTAAAGTGGAGAGACAAATTGTCTCTCCACTTGGTGCCAGGAAAATTTCTTGCTAGGAAGACGAGAGAGTGACAACATCTGCACCAGTGCCAGCTGGTCTACTACTAAGCTAGCTTAGAGCTTACCATGCGATGTCTAAAAGTCCCAGAGTTTTTCAATACTGTTCCACCTTACCTGAACTGACTAAGTGTAGATCGTAATTTTGATTTTCCACGAGGTATTTCTGGTGTCATCAGAGCACACCTCAAGTCCCTTGTTTCATATTCTTGGAGACAACTTTTCTAGTCATGCTCATCTAATACAGCCTGAATCAGGAAATACACATTCATTCCTGCCATGGATGACTTTGCTTGGCCACCATCACATATTTTGCAGCTTAGTTGTTCCACCTTTTCTTTCAGAGATTCCACAGTTTTGGCAATACTTTCATTTGTAAAAACCTTTTCTTTGGATTTAATAATGCTTGCTTTGAGCATGTTCATGATTCTTAAGACAGCAGTTCTGAAAGATAAGCAGACACCTTATTTTCACAGGGTTTATCCAAACATGCCAATCACTTTGGACAATCTCACCACTCAGTCAACTGTATTTAATTTTTTCACTGCAGTACTGTGACAATCCTTTTAACTGGTTAGACTCCTTTGTGCATGCTTTTCTTTCGGAAGTACCCCATCCAATGAAAGGTGCTCAACAAAATAATAGGATTTTTCCCATGATTAGCTTGTAAAACAACCTTAATCTGACTGGGATGCATCCAAGATTTAGTCAAGGGGCCGGTTCGTTGATTGTCCAAGGGCATGCTCCCCCAGGAGATTTTGAAAATTAGGTCTTCGGAAACATGATTTCCAGCATTTTGAGGGACAATTTAGGGGGTTGGACTGAACCACCCAAACCACCCCTGGGTCCGCCTCAGAATCTAGATGCAACAGTTTTCTAATTTTTATCACTGAGAGTTTGGTGGAAGAAAAAAAATTGATCTTGGTTTTAAAACCTTCCTTTAAAACCTTCCTTTGATCATGTTCTTAAATTAAAATAGTGTACAATATGTATCTACAGCTATCTTACTTTGCATCTGCTGTTTCTTCACAGACAGTTTGTAACTTTTGGAAAAAGGTCACAAACTCTCCAAAACCCTGTAAAAACAAATTGTTGAAAACCACAGATGAAGGAAGTTATTAAACATTAGCCATGAGTATGGGACAGAAAAGTCTACACCAACTGGGCTGCAAAGAACTCTTTGGCTTAGTAAAGATTCTCTCTTGTGGTAAAATGACCTGACACCTACTAACAGCTGAAATATATTTATAAAAATTCTATTTGGTACACTAAAGGGAATAATAAAATTTGATATACTGATATATACCTTAGTTAATGGAAGAAGTGGGTTGTCATCAATTGGTGCATAACTCTTTCCACCCAATCGTATCCTCAGAATAAACGAGACAGCTGTCTGTTGGCATGGGAAGGAAAGAAAACTAGAGAAAACTGTGTAATATTATCCTCCAACTGCTAAGGATAATGATGAGAAAAAAAATTGTTTTTTCACCACTGGATCAGACTATATACATTTTAGAATACAGCTCAATCCTATCTCACAGTTGTTTATCAAGGAGCCAATCTATTGAGAAGCAAGGCAGGATCAGCCACAGATAGGAGGTATACATTGTCACAGCAACTTCTTGGAATGAGGAAATTGGTTTAGGAAGTATCTAAGAACTCCAGTAATATGGATTGAAAGATTACAGCTTTTGCTTTGTTACCTGTCCTCCATGATGACATAAACTGATGATGATGAATGCAATGATATACATGCATGCAAGAATATCAACATCATGATTTAAATGCTTGAAAAATAACTGAGCTGCCACCTCTTGTTTCACCCTCCAGACTCTTTCAACACGCCAGAATTGCCTCTCAAACACCAAGGGATAATTTTCCAAATGAATTGAAAATTTTGACTCTTACAATTGCAACACTCTTAGTCTAATAGTGATTGATTCCACTCTTTGAAAACACTTTGCTAATGTATAGCCCACACCCTATTTAACTTATGTGTCTATTTAAAAGTGGCTTAGCCAGAAATATTTTACGCATGTGTGGTCTTCACAGCAACTTTTTTGATAACTGTCATTTGCTGATAGCAGTTCATAATTGCAGAATTTTCATGATAATATTCACTGTAAAAAAAATTGCAGGGGTTTCATCTAAGTTTTTAGCAAGGGGGCAACTGGTTTTCACAGGCAGGCAAAACTCTTTGGACTTAACTTCTTTATAAGATAAACTTTCCTCTATATGGTCAAATCAGGTGGGCAAAAACTTCCTTAAAACCAGTCAATTTGCTCAGTGCCCAGTCCTTAATGAAACACCTGAAATTGAGTGGTACCTGAAACATAGGCATCTTTTTTTCCCCCTGCAACTTTCCTCAATACTGTAAATTGTTTATGAGCCAAGTCCCTGCGAGGGATATGGATGGCCTGAGACAAAGCTAGTTCATCTCTCTAATTCACTAGAAGCCTGAGGTAACTCGATAAACTTTCAGCAATTGATCCTGTTTTCAAAACAACATGTACAAGATTAACAAATCAACAGATCACTTGTTAAGTCAAGACCATGCCTAACTTACCCTGCGAGCAGAGCCTTTTTAACCTGTCCTTGAATCGATTAAAAAGAAGAAAAGAAGAAGAAAAGTAGAAAAGGCTCTGCTCACAGGGTATGCCTAACTTCACACTAGTTCATATTTTTTTTTCATTTATTTATTATTATTTTGATTTATTTTGATTTATTACAGATTCCAACAATTAAGAGGTTCTTCTTCTGTAACAATACTAATCTAATCTAAGTATATATACATATATATATGTAGTAACTAATTAAAAGTATAATAACAATAATAAAATTAATCAATGTAACTTATCGTGAGATATTAAAATATACAATACATATTATGTGGATTAAAGACCAATATTTAGCAAACAAATGTTTCTTACCACTATGGCAAAAAACATTATGTTCTAAAACGTTTTTTGTTGCTATCGGGAGTCTATTGAACAACGTTGCCGATGTGTATAAGGCTGTCCCTCAGAGAAATCAGCACTGAGAAGATGGCTATTTAGCTCAGGACTGAACAATCCAGCTTTCAACCAAACTGTACTAACAATAGCTGAAGGTGGTTTGGGACTGTATGTACTAATTAAGTACAACATATATGTTCGTATGATGCACGATCTTCGCAGTAGATAGCGCTATTTAAGCAATAGCGAAAATCAGACCTGAAAAAAATCAGGCCTGTACGGGATTCGAACAACTGACCTCTGCGATACTAGTGCAGCGCTCTTACCAATTGAGCTAACAAGCCAACTGGGAGCAAGCCGTTAAGTTGATTCGTAATAAACCCGTGAAAGTGATAAATCAGATACAATGAAAATATATGAAGTTCATATATTTTGAACTGCGGTATTAGATATGTATGATTTTCGCTATTGCTTAAATAGCGCTATCTACTGCGAGGATCGTGCATCATACGTATCTAATACCGCAGTTCTTAATATATGAACTTCATATATTTTCATTGTGTCTAACATATATGTTCCTTTACTCCTGTTTTTCTTTTTTTAAAATACTAGATTACCCAGGGGGATGAAGATTTCCCTGATAACACCAGTTTCTTTGATCATTTAACACAAATCTCTGTTTTAATCATGGTTAAAAAACACAGAAGCATTTTACTAAGTTTTCTCAGAAAACTTTCCTCATTAGCAGACAATACACAGTGATTAACATAATTTTCACAGTGGCCAAAATTGAGACCATGGCATTCCAACAATTGGTAATTAATTATAGTGATTTCATTTTTTCATTGAATTATCCACATTTTATATGCTAGAGGTTAAATTATACTCACTTGGTAGTTCATAACTTATATTTTGCCAATGCTGAAAACGACCCCAAACTTACACACCCACTGGCCACTCCCACCCCTGCAGCTTCTGTGGACACCAATGCCACTCCATGATTGGGCAACATAGCCACAAGAGAAGCTGCAGAGCCTGACAGCGACTCTTTTAATCCCTCTTACCTCTTTTTCCCCACTTATTTCAACCTCAAAACCCCTCTACTAGACCATTCCCATTGATGCAAAGGACCAAACAAAATGAATTTTCTGAAGCCAGTGAAGGGATTCTCTGAATTTCAGAGCTAGTTTCTCGATGTTTAAAATTACCTGCGTGAACGATTCTTGTGAAAATGAATGAGATAGAGGAGGATTGGGGTTCCTGTGCCCTGGAGATTGTTTTAGTACCAGGTCATCAAGCACATCTACTGGCACATCTTGCTCCAGGAACGTATCAACTGTTTTCTCAGATAGTGAGTATTGACCATCTGTGTTCACAGAAGAGTTAGAAAGATATGTGAAAAGGAGCAATGTAAAAAAAGTTGCAAGTTTAGACAATAGTTAATACTTGTGCTGTAAAGTTCGTGATATGATGAAACTCAGTTGATTTTAAGGGTGACCTACCTTCTCTCTCTGTGGAGCAGAGCACTGTTCTGTTTCCAACCATCAGCTGAAGAATTTGTTGCTGGAAGAAATGTTTCATGCAATGTTTGAATTAACAAATTAATGAATTAACCATTTCATTCTTGAAGTTTACAGTAACACTTTTAATTAGCTAAATTACATGACTGAAGGACAACTTTAGTCAGTGTCTATACTAACAAAAGTCACCACTACTAATCCTTTACACCTGCATATTCTCCATACTGTTCTCTATACATTTCCTAAGGTGCTTACAAGGAGAATTTTTTTAACAATAAAGATGGTGATCATTTCCTCTATTCTCATGACCTTAACGTGTGATTCAGGGTGATACTGTAAGGAGAAATTAGATGGTAATCACATGTAAGGGTCAAATTAAAGGGTTAGGGATTATTTCATACCTAAAGCATTTCATAAATATGTTTTCTACTATAATTAATGTTTATCATTGTTCATTCGTTCATTCATTCATTTTAGTTTGCCATTACCAGGGGTTTCATTAACTTTTGAAGTAGGAGGGTTCTTGTGTTAGAGTAAGCGGGCACCCCCACCGACTCGAGGGCCGAAGGCCTGAGCCGCTAGGGGGGTCCGGGGGCATGCTCCCCCGGAAAATTTTTAAAATAAGACTCTCGGAAATGCATTTTCCAGCATTCTGAGGTGGAAATTTATTATTCTACATCCTCATTTTGCAAACACAAATTGTGAATAATTTAAGGAGGTTTTACCCACTAGCACAAAGTGACTATATGAAAGACAATATTGCAACTGTTCACAGCCTCAGAGAATTTACTAAATTGACAAACATTGTTCTTTCATTAAAACACTACTGTAACTGTTCACAATTTACTAAATTGACAAGCATTTTGACCTCATTAAAACACTACTGCAACTGTTCGCAGACTCAGGGAATTCACTAAATCCATAACATGAATAATTATATTAAATCTAACTCATTGGCTTATATTGTTTACTTTGTTTACAAATAAACAGTGTTAGGTGAAACAACTAAACTAAAAGTCATCGAAATCAGAGCCATAATCTGAATCATCACCGTCATCTGCAGGTAGCTCAAGTGCTTTGGAGGTTGCATCAACTTCCTCTGCAATTGAAGGGTGACTTGGCGTGACACCCTCCGCGTCACCCTCCGTCTGTACACCAGCATCCTGCACAGTTACAAAGTTCTCACTTATATCACCGGCGCTGGCAACCACTGGTGTGCTGACAAACTTTGGAGGACACTTTCGCCGTGGTTTTGCAGCTAGCCAAGCTCTAACAGAAGCATCAATCACTTCTTCAAATTCCTTACTTCCCACTTTTGGACCATTAATGAGAATGTGTAGTAGGGCGTTGAGCATGTCATTCTTCATCCTACTCCGAAGCCTTGTCTTCATCAGTTTTAAAGAACTGGCACCCCTTTCTGGCCATCCATTTGAGACTGGAAGACAAATCACTGCCTCTGCCACCTTTGCAACCAGTGGAAGATTAAATGGAACCAGGTCCTTCATGAACATTAGCTTCTGGAGGCACCAGTCAGTTGAAGTGACTGTAGGTTTGCTCCCACCAGGGGGCTTTCTTACTTCCTCAGGCAGCTCATTCTTCCATTTTGCCAAGTCGTACTTGAATACCTGCCACTCATCCATCAGCTGCCTTTTGTCGCTGTCTTCATCAAAGAACTGCTCAGCCAAGAGTTTCACTGATACACTGCCATAATCCCTAAATCCCGGCTGGCCCCTTTCTGGAACTAGTGCAGGGTCGAATATGCTAAAAGCAGACAGGAGAGGAAGGGTGGGAAATCTGCTGTTTAAGCTTTTTTTCAGTGAATTGACATATTTCACCAGGAAATTGCTGAGAAACAGCTCATCTCCATCAGAAGCAATGAGATCAGCTTGTTCCAGTCTGCCTCCAGGTGATAGATCTCTAAGAAACTCAGTGACTGGAACTCCCGTCTGGACAATCTTGTCAAGATCGTCAATACACTTCTGAATTGCTGGCTTTATATGGGAGAAGGAAATCTTTCCTTCTTGGAAGGTGCAGCTGAGTTTGTTGAGAACAGGAAGAACGTGATGCATGACTGTTACCACCCCAATGAATTTCACTTTGTACATTTTTCCAAGAAGACCTGATGCTTGGGCATCTTTCTGGTCAAGTTGCCTTAGTGTAAGCATGAGGGGTATGTAATCCTTATGTACACCCTCTACAGCCTTGCCCAGAGAGAGCCACCTTGTGCGAGTAGCTTTAGCAAGTCGACGGACACACTTATCTTTAGCCTCTTTAGAAGGCTCTTGCAGCTTTTTCACAGAAAGTTGGGTCTTTAGATATGCTGCAAGTCGTTTGGGGGAATTTTCAAAAAATTTCCAGGCCTGGAAAAGCCATCTCTCAACTTCTTGCATGTATGCGATCTCATCATTAGTGTCACAGCAAGCAAGTGACAGTTTATGGCAGATGCAGTGAATGCTGACAAGGTGTTTGTTTAACTCTTTGAGTCTGGTAGCTACCCCACTGGTTTTTCCCGTCATCACTGATGCTCCATCCGTGCAAAGGCCATTGAGCTTTTCAACTGATAAGTTACACTGATTTAACTCCTTTACAAGAGTGCTTGTTATGGTTTCTGCATTTGCAGAATCAGATTCAACAAGGAGATCATTAGCACTAAGAAACTTAATCTCTGTGCCACCAGAAGTGCTGTTCCAAAACTGCACGAATGTGATTAATTGCTCAGTGACAGCAATGTCTGTTACTTCGTCAATTAGAAGGCCATAAGAACCTGCTTTTTTTATTTCTTCTATAATCATGTTCTTGACCACATTTCCACTTGTCAGGAACATTTCTCTCACTGCAGCAGGAGATTTGTGGTTAAAATGCTGCATTTTGTCTAGACCAACAGCCCGGAACAGATTTAGCAAAGAGAAAAACTTAACATTGGCAACTGCCTCCTTTGCTAACCAGTACAAGGCTGCAAAAGCATTGTACAATACATCATTGCGAACTGCTTTCTTTTCTTCATACTGTTGATGAAACATTGACACCCTGTGATTCATTTCAGCTTCCACAGCAGCTTCATGCATTTTGGTTAAAGAATGTTCTCTGATGGCCTCTTTCCTGTATCTTGTGCTGGGTGTAGTGCTGAATACTGCAGCATTGTTTTGAGTGTTCAAAGTTTTATGTTTGCAGCAAAGAAAACAAAACATGCCTTGGTTTTCTGAGAAAAGAAGCCACCAAATGCCTGTGGTGTTATCATAGGCTAGTTCTCTTTCTTCAACCCAGCTGTGATGAAATCGTCTCTTCTTCAGCTTCTTCTGCCTGGCCTCTTCTTCTTTTGAGAAATCTTTGCAGCTTTTTTGTTTGCACTCATAGTAGTTGTGCAGGTTAGCAAGTCCACATCTCTCCATTTCTAATAACATAATGTCATCTGCTATTGCTTTAGAAACATTTGTCCCACGAGTTTTTTCTACTCGCTGTGACGTATCTGAGACTGCTTCATTAGAAGACTTTGTTTCTGCCTCTCCAGTAGCCTCTTGTACTGAAGGCACTGTTGAATTGTCTGCCAGGGCGAAAAGAAGTAAACAAAGCGGCGAAATCGGTGGCGAACGAAGGGCGATTTTGATGATTTGTTTATATTGAAAGGTCGTCGCGGTTCACTGAATCTTTAGACATGCAAATATACTTTATTTATATCCACCACTGCAAGTTTATTATGTTGAAGAAATGACTTGTGAAGTATTAAGAACTCACCTTTCGACTTCTTTGAAACGACAAAAAAATTGTCAAGGACGCCTTGAGAAGATCTTTTATTCGTCGCGGCCATTTTAAAACCATGTGCTTTTCAGTCGTGTGAAATGTCACGTGCAAATGTTATGCAACAGCTGACAAGAGGGGGTCCTGGTATCTACTTTGATATCGTAAGCGATGCGTTTCGCGAAGACACGCGATGCGATCAAACTTTGAAATTTATTACTTTGCTTGACAAAACACTCGTTAATCCGGACACAGAAATATTAGTTTACATGTAAAAAGGATTGTAATTCGGAGTTGCAATTCCTGGTTAACTAGCTTATGCTAGCAAAGCGGGAGAGTTGTGGAAAGATGTTTCGGTTAGTCTGAGTTTTTTTATTGTTCTTTTATTTATCCACTCATGACCTCATTTTTGTGAAGGCGGGTACTGTACTCAGAGTAGACGGGTGCCGGTACCCGGGTCCCGGCTTCTAATAAAACCCCTGCATTACCAGTAAAAAAATTAACCAAATACAAAATTTATGATACATCAAAGATAAAATGAACTATTCTAACTAAATTAACTTCAAAATCAAAGGAACTGAAGAGCTAGGTAACAGCAAGGAAGCCGATTAGAAGCTGGGGGCTTACTAAGTATAGGCTTCCTTATTTAACTAGAGGATAAACCATACAAATCAAAGGTGCTGAATGAAAATTTAGATTAAGTTAAAAAGAAAAAGAAAGAAAAAAAAAAAAAAAAAGAAAAGGTGTGTATATAGCTTAGCAAAGAATATATTTATAAACTAAAAATTCAAAGAAGAATTTTTTAAAGCCTTTGATAAACAAGCTGATGCTTTCAGAGTATTGAATTTCCCGACTTAGCGTGTTGAAAAACTTAAAACCTTGATGTTGACCTTATAATGTTTGTAACCTCTAGACAGCTCTTTAATTTCTCACCTCTAGCTGTGTCTTTGGCTTTCCAGTGACAAAAAACTGTTGCGAAATTTGAAGCATGTCTTTGACATTACTGTCCGTGATTAAACATGTTTTGACTCTGTGAAGGACATCAGCAAAGTCCACAGCATTGCAATGTAACAAAAACGTGTTATAAGGAGTGCATAACCTAGAAATTGAATTTTTTTCTTCATCCATTGACAACTTATAATTCATGACTGCTTTGTGGGCTTCAAGTACATCATGTAATTTCACTGTAAACTCCCCGGCTTCCTTAAAGAAAAAAGATAGAGCCATTATCAATATTTCTGTCAACAAATCATCATCATATCGATCTTTTAAGACTGACCGGATGGTTACAAAAGCTTGGTGCCACTTACACTGACTGCCTCCCAGTTAGCTCAATGGATAGAGCGCTGGACAGTTGTGTGGGAGGTCGAGGGTTCAAGCCACGGCCGGACCAACACTCAAGGTCTTAAAATAATTGAGAAGAATTATGCTTCCCTTCTATAACATCAAGAAGTGGTTAGATATTCTAGTCTTCTCAGATAGGGACAAATAAAATTAATGGAGGTCCCATCTCCTGCAGGAGGGGTAGGAGACGCACGAGATTACTGTGTGATGGATGTCCTTCCCCGGGGTGGGATGGGTGGGTTGGGTTTAGGTGGATGAACCTAGTTGGGGACTACGTGTCCTATTGTTCTTCCACCTGTACAATGTACAAATCTTTTGAAACACAGAATTGTCTTTTATTTTATTTTATCAACTGAGTAAATCGTGTATGAACTCTTCTGAACAAAATCGAAGCCTAAATATCTTAAAAACTTTAACTCTCAAGATCTGAAGGTTAATTCTCCCCTCTTGCTGCTGCATATTTCCTTGTAAATTTTGTGCGTGAAGACCTAAACACCGCAAATATGAAGTGAGCTTAAGCTTACTGCAAATTGGTTAACACCAAACTTCGTTGATTTTATCTTGTAGCTGCTGGTATCTTAACTAATTCTTCACAAATTCACAATTTATGACAATTTTTCTCCATCAAAACGCTTACAAAGTACAAACACAATAATTGGGCCAGCACGTGTTGCCCACGATCAAAAAAACTTTCCAAAGAAAGCCAGATCGCAGGTTACGTCAAGGGCACCAAAAATTCATACCATGAGGTTGCTCTAAGGAGCCTTTGATTTTTTCATGATACATATTATGGTAATTGTCTAGTACCTCCATCCAGAAGCCTACTTGTTATCATAAAGTAAATATGAAGGTGTAGTCTGATCGTCCGGGTGAGTGTAGTCCTGAGAAGGACTGTTGTCGGTGGCAGTGACTGACGTTTCGACAACCTGTGCGGAAGTCATCATCAGAGTCAAGTGAGTGATTGTTGTCAGTAGAATGTTCTTATTCCAGTTCGTGTGAAATGATCAGTTGGTTTTGCCGTGATGTTATTGGCTGTAAGACTCAAGTGACGTAAGTCGTTCGTGATTGGTCTGTTTCGGTCTGTCAGTAAAGCTAGGTTGTTGTTTTTCGGTCGTTTGTGATGTTTATGTCGTGAATGAGTCGTTTGTATGGGGCGGGTAGTTGTTGACATCTGTTTAGGGGAGTCTGTTCTAAGTTAGTAAACCAGCTTTCCAGAGTCAGTCGTTGAAAATAGTCAGTGCTGTAGGTTAGGCATTGCGCAGAGTCCCAGTCAATGTTGTGGTTGGTAAGTCGATGGTGTTCAGCAATGTGATTGCTGACATCACCTTTCCTCGTCGCCCGTCTGTGTTCAGTCAGTCTTGTTGTGAGGTTTCTGCCAGTCTCACCGATGTAGGAGGCTTGGCAGTCGGAACAATTGATCTTACAAATCGTTCCCTGTCTGTTCCTCGGTTCGTCTTTGTCTTTAACGTTGGTTAGTAACTGACGTAGTGTGGTGATGGGTTTGTGGGCGACGCGGATATTGAAGGGTAGTAAGATGCGCGAGATGTTTTCAGACATACCTTTTATGTACGGTATGGTTGCTGTAGTCGTAGGGGTTGCGGTGTCGTTTGTTTCGGTAGTGGTAGTGGGTCGGTGAGTGTTTCGTCGGATGAAGTCGTTGTTGTAGTTGTTCTTCGTAAAAACACGGTGAAGGTATTTGTTCTCGTCGGATAAGCTGTCTGTCGAGTCACATACTAGTTGTGCGCGTCGTGTTAGAGTTCTGATAGTTGTGGCTTTGTGTGATGTAGGGTTGTAGGATGACTCGTCTAGTAATCTGTCGGTGTGTGTCGGTTTCCTGTAAACTGTCGTTCGTAATGAGTTGTCGTTGTGGCTTACCAGGCAGTCTAGAAAAGGAAGTTTGCCATTTTCTTCGACTTCTCTGGTAAACTGTATGTCAGTGTTTTGTTCGTTAAGGTGGTTGTGGAATGCGTCAATTTCGTCGTGTCGAACGGCGGTGAATGTGTCGTCAACGTAACGTAACCAAAGCGGTATCGTTTGTCGGCAAGTCAAAAGGGCGCATTCCTCGATGTTCTGCATCACAATTTCTGCTATAACAACAGAAACTGGAGACCCCATGGCAGTGCCGTGTAACTGTTTGTAGTGTTTACCGTTGTACTGAAAGTAAGTAGACGTTAGGCAAATGTTTAACAAGTCCATGATGTCGTCTGTCGGTAGCGGTAGTGGTTCGGTAGATTTTCGGATTGCAGTCTCAGTGCATTGTAATGCTAATTGAAGTGGAATACTTGTGAACAGTGATTTCACATCAAATGACACTAGTTTGTAGTCGTCAGGTATCTGAACAGTCTTGGTAGCGTTAATGAAGTCTTCAGTGGATTGTAGTTTATGTCGGCTTATACTATTTTGCGAAACGAAACGAAACGAAACGAAATTGTACTATTTTGCGAAACGAAACGAAACGAAACGAAATTTTGCGAAATGGCGTTTTTTCGCCTTTATTTAGCAAATATGTCCTCTTCGTCCGAAACAAAATGTTTCCACTAATATTATAATCAATATTTCTAAGAGCCTGGTCACCTCTCATTTCATTGACCATAGTAGAATTCGCTTCGCAAAGTAGTAATTTTGACAGAATTACTATTTTGCGAAATGGCGTTTTTTCACCTTTATTCAGCAAATATGTCCTCTTCGTCCGAAACAAAATGTTTCCACCAATAAAATGATCAATGTTTCTAAGAGCCTGGTCACCTCTCATTTTATTGACCATAACAGAACTCGTTTCGCAAAGTAGTAATTTTGACAGAATTACTATTTTGCGAAATGGCGTTTTTTCGCTTTTATTTAGCATATATGTCCTCCTCGTCCGAAACAAAATGTGTCCACTAATAAAATGATCAATATTTCTAAGAGCCTGGTCACCTCTCATTTTATTGACCAAAATAGAACTCGTTTCGCAAAGTAGTAATTTTGACAGAATTACTATTTTGCGAAATGGCGTTTTTTCGCCTTTATTTAGCAAATATGCCCTCCTCGTCCGAAACAAAATGTGTCCACTAATAAAATGATCAATATTTCTAAGAGCCTGGTCACCTCTCATTTTATTGACCATAACAGAACTCGTTTCGCAAAGTAGTAATTTTGACAGAATTACTATTTTGCGAAATGGCGTTTTTTCGCTTTTATTTAGCATATATGTCCTCCTCGTCCGAAACAAAATGTGTCCACTAATAAAATGATCAATATTTCTAAGAGCCTGGTCACCTTTCATTTTATTGACCAAAATAGAACTCGTTTCGCAAAATAGTAATTTTGACAGAATTACTATTTTGCGAAATGGCGTTTTTTCGCCTTTATTTAGCAAATATGCCCTCCTCGTCCGAAACAAAATGTGTCCACTAATAAAATGATCAATATTTCTAAGAGCCTGGTCACCTCTCAATTTATTGACCATAACAGAACTCGTTTCGCAAAGTAGTAATTTTGACAGAATTACTATTTTGCGAAATGGCGTTTTTTCGCTTTTATTTAGCATATATGTCCTCCTCGTCCGAAACAAAATGTGTCCACTAATAAAATGATCAATATTTCTAAGAGCCTGGTCACCTCTCATTTTATTGACCAAAATAGAACTCGTTTCGCAAAGTAGTAATTTTGACAGAATTACTATTTTGCGAAATGGCGTTTTTTCGCCTTTATTTAGCAAATATGCCCTCCTCGTCCGAAACAAAATGTGTCCACTAATAAAATGATCAATATTTCTAAGAGCCTGGTCACCTCTCATTTTATTGACCATAACAGAACTCGTTTCGCAAAGTAGTAATTTTGACAGAATTACTATTTTGCGAAATGGCGTTTTTTCGCTTTTATTTAGCATATATGTCCTCCTCGTCCGAAACAAAATGTGTCCACTAATAAAATGATCAATATTTCTAAGAGCCTGGTCACCTTTCATTTTATTGACCAAAATAGAACTCGTTTCGCAAAATAGTAATTTTGACAGAATTACTATTTTGCGAAATGGCGTTTTTTCGCCTTTATTTAGCAAATATGCCCTCCTCGTCCGAAACAAAATGTGTCCACTAATAAAATGATCAATATTTCTAAGAGCCTGGTCACCTCTCAATTTATTGACCATAACAGAACTCGTTTCGCAAAGTAGTAATTTTGACAGAATTACTATTTTGCGAAATGGCGTTTTTTCGCCTTTATTTAGCAAATATGCCCTCCTCGTCCGAAACAAAATGTGTCCACTAATAAAATGATCAATATTTCTAAGAGCCTGGTCACCTTTCATTTTATTGACCAAAATAGAACTCGTTTCGCAAAGTAGTAATTTTGACAGAATTACTATTTTGCGAAATGGCGTTTTTTCACCTTTATTCAGCAAATATGCCCTCCTCGTCCGAAACAAAATGTGTCCACTAATAAAATGATCAATATTTCTTAGAGCCTGGTCACCTCTCAATTTATTGACCATAATAGAACTCGTTTCGCAAAGTAGTAATTTTGACAGAATTACTATTTTGCGAAATGGCGTTTTTTCACCTTTATTCAGCAAATATGTCCTCTTCGTCCGAAACAAAATGTTTCCACCAATAAAATGATCAATATTTCTAAGAGCCTGGTCACCTCTCATTTTATTGACCATAACAGAACTCGTTTCGCAAAGTAGTAATTTTGACAGAATTACTATTTTGCGAAATGGCGTTTTTTCGCCTTTATTTAGCAAATATGCCCTCCTCGTCCGAAACAAAATGTTTCTACTAATAAAATGATCAATATTTCCAAGAGCCTGGTCGCCTCTCATTTTATTGACCAAAATAGAACTCGTTTCGCAAAGTAGTAATTTTGACAGAATTACTATTTTGCGAAATGGCGTTTTTTCGCCTTTATTTAGCAAATATGTCCTCTTCGTCCGAAACAAAATATGTTCACTAATAAAATGCGCAACACAATCCCTGAAGTTAATTTACTAGTCGTGCTATTGATATCGCTGACTCGCACATTTCACGCCTTCTTAAGTGGTTAGTTTAAGGCCTGGAACAAAGTGTTATTCCTGTGGGAAATTAATTATTGGCTATAAATTTGTCACACATGCTGCCGCTGAATCAAAATTTGGCACCATAAAGAACTCATCGTACTTAAGATTTTAAATTGTAAATATTTAGTTAATAAGTCACGACGTATGTCATTAATTTAACTAGAAGTCGTAAATTATTGCAGAGTTGGTGGCCAGTGTTCTAATTATTTCTAACGCTTCACGTTTGGAATGACCGTCCATTGCAGTTAAGTAAAACATTAAGAGGAAAAATAACATTGCTGATGCCAAAAATAACTCGTGAAATATCTAAAATTATAATTTTAAACTTCGCGTGCATTCGAAAGTTAGGCCCAGTTCAAACGTCGATCGTTTCGTGAGCCAAACCAAATTTTAATTAAGGCCAACCCAAATTATTTAGAAGGACTCAATTGATTCAAACGCCGATCTTAATTCCAGCCGAACTCAATGAACACTTGATGTTTGGTCAAACTGCTAGGAAAATACGTTATAAGGTGACCAGAGGTGACCAGGCTCTTAGAAATATTGATCATTTTATTAGTGGAAACATTTTGTTTCGGACGAAGAGGACATATTTGCTAAATAAAGGTGAAAAAACGCCATTTCGCAAATAGTAATTCTGTCAAAATAACTACTTTGCGAAACGAGTTCTATTTTGGTCAATAAAAAAGAGGTGACCAGGCTCTTAGAAATATTGATCATTTTATTAGTAGAAACATTTTGTTTCGGACGAAGAGGACATATTTGCTAAATAAAGGTCAAAAAATGCCATTTCGCAAAATAGTAATTCTGTCAAATTTACTACTTTGCGAAACGAGTTCTGTTATGGTCAATAAAATGAGAGGTCACCAGGCTCTTAGAAACATTGATCATTTTATTAGTAGACACACATTTTGTTTCGGAAGAAGAGGATTTATTTGCTAAATAAAGGCGAAAAACGCCATTTCGCAAAATAGTAATTCTGTCAAAATTACTACTTTGCGAAACGAGTTCTATTTTGGTCAATAAAATGAGAGGTGACCAGGCTCTTAGAAATATTAATCATTTTATCAGTGTACACATTTTGTTTGGGACGAAGAGGACATATTTGCTAAATAAAGGTGAAAAAACCCCATTTCGCAAAATAGTAATTCTGTCAAAATTACTACTTTGCGAAACGAGTTCTGTTATGGTCAATAAAATGAGAGGTGACCAGGCTCTTAGAAATAATGATCATTTCATTAGTGGACACATTTTGTTTCGGAGGAAGAGGACATATTTGCTAAATAAAGGTGAAAAACGCCATTTCGCAAAATAGTAATTCTGTCAAATTTACTACTTTGCGAAACGAGTTCTGTTATGGTCAATAAAATGAGAGGTGACCAGGCTCTTAGAAATATTGATTATTTTATTAGTGGAAACATTTTGTTTCGGACGAGGAGGACATATTTGCTAAATAAAGGCGAAAAACGCCATTTCGCAAAATAGTAATTCTGTCAAAATTACTACTTTGCGAAACGAGTTCTATTATGGTCAATAAAATGAGAGGTCACCGGGCTCTAAGAAATATTGATCATTTTATTAGTGGACACATTTTGTTTCGGACGAAGAGGACATATTTGCTAAATAAAGGTGAAAAAACGCCATTTCGCAAAATAGTAATTCTGTCAAAATTACTACTTTGCGAAACGAGTTCTATTATGGTCAATAAAATGAGAGGTGACCGGGCTCTTAGAAATATTGATCATTTTATTAGTGGACACATTTTGTTTCGGACGAAGAGGACATATTTGCTAAATAAAGGTGAAAAAACCCCATTTCGCAAAATAGTAATTCTGTCAAAATTACTACTTTGCGAAACGAGTTCTATTATGGTCAATAAAATGAGAGGTGACCAGGCTCTTAGAAATATTGATCACTTTATTAGTGGACACATTTTGTTTCGGACGAAGAGGACATATTTGCTAAATAAAGGTGAAAAAACGCCATTTCGCAAAATAGTAATTCTGTCAAAATTACTATTTTGCGAAACGAGTACTATTATGGTTGATAAAATGAGAGGTGATTAGGCTCTTAGAAATATTGATTATTTTATTAGTGGACACATATTGTTTCGGACGAAGAAGACATATTTACTAAATAAAGGCGAAAAAACGCCATTTCGCAAAATTTCGTTTCGTTTCGTTTCGTTTCGCAAAATAGTACAATTTCGTTTCGTTTCGTTTCGTTTCGTTTCGTTTCGCAAAATAGTATAAGCCGTTTATGTCTGGATTTGTCGGTTAGCGGTTGTAGTATTGTCGTTAGGTACTTGGATAGTTGGTATGTGGGAGAGCCACAGAAAGAAACAATAGGTCGCATCGGGAAACCAGGTTTGTGTTAAGTTTCGGCAAACCGTAGAGTTTCGGTGGCTGTGGTACCGAGCACCTCAGTCGATAGTACCGTTGGTTGTCAAAGGCGTTCGTTTTCTTGAGTGTCAGTAGTTTACTGTTGAGTTTGCGTTGAAGGGCAGGAGTTGGGTCACGTTTGAGTTCTTCGTAGGTTCGTTTGTCGTTAACTAGTGCGTCCATTTTGTCGTGATAGTCATATCACGTAAAGTAAATATGATCGAGAAATGTAAGACTGAGTTTCATGCTCATTTGAATTAATTCAAAGTCAATTGCAATTGTTCAAACATTAACCATTCCATTTCCAATATCTAGTTTTAGTAATTCTCTTTACTGCCCGCCATACAGTTCTTATTATGTTACTACTGATAATTTAGTTGTGGATCAACTAACATTCCCCTGCTTTTCTGCTTGATAGTATTGATATTGTAGGGAAAAATTCTGTCTTAGTTGGTTACTCACCATGGGTATTAAAGATGGAGTGGATTATCAACATTGACATTGAATGTACCTGGTTTCACTTGTTCTGTATGACAAGTCCCAGACAAATCAACAAACAATGGATCCTGAAAAAATCAGATGAATACAAAATTTTTTTAGGAAGATTACAGTTTAAACTAACAGAAAATATTACCAGTTTAATACTAACACTGACCTGGTTTTGCACAAGACAAGTTAGTCTCCTGTAGTAATTGGATTTGTTGGAGAAAAGCGTACAATTATGCCCTGGGAACCCTTGCCAGGTAACAGACCACAAGTTGATTCCAGCTTGAAGACACTTTGACTACAATCAATCATGAGCTAACAAAAGCAAAAATTATTACATAAGAACAAACAATTAAGTGTTTAAGCTAAAGGTTTATCTGTTGATATCAAGTTATTATCTAAAACAATTTCTTTTCCATAACACTGCCATTATGAAGAATATGACACCAATCGGAAAACGAGACCTGTAGTTTATCTGTAAATTATAATTATAAGTAGCCCTATAGCGATCTCCCTCCAATGGACTTAGCCAGAGGTGAAAAACAGGTCGGAGGGAAAAACCATCTAACAAAAGACATGAGCTGATTTTTTTTGCATTCTGAAGGTGGAAGCATCTGTTAAACTTTGTAAACATGGGAATTTCTTAAGATAAGTGACCTTTATCCATAGCAATTATGCTTACATAATAAGCACCAGATAGATTACCAGATTTTCAAAAGATTTCAAAGGCAACAGGGACTCAGTGAATATTTTTTTGGTTATTTTTGCTCATAATTAACTAATTATCAAATTGGACTTGATCTTTTTTCTCTAGTACTAGTCTTATGGTGATGTCATTCCCTTATCATGGAACTTGTTAATCTCCCAGATATCATAGAAAACACTAAGTTAAACATGATTTAGTGCTCAAAGGAGCTGACCTTGCACCAAGGGAAAATGAAGTAATGTTCCTGAAGGAGATAACCAATTTCTTTTGGAAGTAACTGAACAATTACACCAAAACAATTATTTACCTTTCATGAATAATTGTTAAATAAAGAGAGTAAATCCAGAAGTGTTTGACCTGAAAAGCTGCAGGAACATCTGAATTGTTAACAACCTTGAAACTTTTAGCTGAAAACTTGCTAGATTCTACAACTCCCATATCAAGATAGTCAGAGTCAAGACCAACTTCAGGCCCTAAAGAACAGATTGAAATTAAGAAAAACTTGAACATTTTTCAACAGGAACTTCCTTGATTAGAGAGTAAGTGTGGTTCACAATGTCCATGATTGATATGAGATTACTGTTGACTGAAGAAAGAGTGGAGGGGTACTCAGGTCTATGACACTGGGCTCTCAGAACCTCAACCCCATTATAAACAATTCTGTGGCCAATTAGAGACTCCATTACTTTTAGGCAAATGTAATTTTTGCCATCTCAACTTTTTTCTATGCATGGACTACCTTATAAAGCCTTTCAAGTCACCCTAAAATAAATTAAACACATCCTTATGATAAACATCAAATGATGACATTTCTCTGAATATATAATTTATTTAATCATTTTATACTAGTGTTCTGAGTTTATGAGCTGTTAGAGCCTATGAAAGCACAAACATATCACTACCTTTACCTATTCCAGTGCATTTTATAACTGAACAATTGGTAGCTCCAAGAGCTATAACTTCCAGATAATCCACTGAGTATATTCCAGGATTCTGTGGAGTAAATGATACCTGAAATAAAAGAATACGAACAAAATACATTTTAAATAAAGATCACATACCAGTGAGCAGTTGTCAAAGGAATTAATAAACACAAGTGCAGATACAAGAAGAATATACAGAGAAATATTCAGTTCACAAATATTGCAAACAGAGAACAATGCAATCGAGTCCCTTCAGTTGGTAATACATAGATTCACATGCAACAAATAATTACCTTAAAAAATGAATGGTTGCATTATAATTAAATTAACTTGTGATAGGAAAATGACAATCCTTACTGTTGCTGGGCATCTGCCTGCAATCCTTTGACAGTGAGTTTTGTCTTAATCACCTATTTTTCTTCTTTACGAGAGTTAAAGCTGATGGTGTGAGCCTATAATGTAAGATAATAAGGAATTATTTACAACACAGGGCTTATGACAGTGTAACAATTAATTCTATCAAATATGTAAAACCTGATTGAAGATATAATTTATGAGAATAACTGACGTGTATATAAGACCAGTATACCATCAAAAATGTTTTGTTTTACTAGAGACCCTGTAACAATTTACAGGGGATCCTAAAAGACAATTAACAATTTAGAAAAAAATTTGCAGTACACTTAAAATGCCCACCCGAGTTTCATTGGGTAGAATGATTCCTTTAGAGAGATCAATGCTAAGACTTTTTAAGTGAGGTCCAGGGTTTTCCATGCAAACCTGATGGGTAAAATAAGGTTTGTTGACATTACAATTACATTATATTACAGTACTGCATCAATCAATTCAAAGCTTCAGCATCTCTGCCCCTTCCCCCCCCCAACTCCTGACATTTGAACTTTTGATAACTGCTTTCTTCAAATTCCTGAGAAAGGAAAAAAAAAGGGTTCAAATGTGCCCATTTTTTTCTCAAGAAAAAAACAGTGACCATGGCTTTCTACACATTGGCCAAGCTATAAAACCTAGTGAAGTATTTACCTTAAATACATTGATATTTAAGGATATAACACTTGTATTCTGCTGGAGAGACTGGACACATCTCTACAAATTTCCCACCCACCCCAGTCATGCAAGGTTCAACCCGCTACCGCTTCCGCTTCCATTCAGATGATGGTTATTCTGTAGGGAGGGAGGGGACATTGAAGTTTTGAATTGATCGTCACATATCAGTAATCATTAATATTCTTATGTATAAGGATAATTTATTTTATGTCAGGTACACAGGGAGTGGTTGCCTGTTGCCCAGATCTCCTGAGCCAGGGGTTCATGATAAAAGGGACTGACATTACTAGATTCCTCATTCTAGGAAAAATGATAAATTTTAATTGATGGGGAAAGGGAAGGTGGCCTTAGTTTGACACTTAGGAAGGTTGAGAACATTGAACACACCTCAGTGCAATCCTGGAAGCGTTCTTGACCTCAAACAGCCTTGTTGATGCTGTACCTAAACAGGTTGGTTTGAAATGAACAGTTCCCTGTAAAACCCCAAAAATTTACAATCAGATATAACAAATCACCTGGTTTTCCACTTAACATGAACTTTTTACTCTTATTAAAACAACAGAGATACTTAAATTAAGATTGATTTCAAAGCAGTATCTAATGGATTGGTAAATCTTAGTCAAAATATAACAAGGAGCTATTCATAATTGATAACCATGCCATTATGGATTCAAATCAAAGAGTAATGGTTCAATCGAAAATGTCCTAAGATTACAACCTGATTATTGAGTTTTAGAGATGGAATCTCTGCTGATCCAACAAGGCTTACTTCCCAAACAAAGTTGTAAAGTACTCAGTACAAAGTTTCATATATCACATGTTACAAAATAAATGTCACTTGCTAAACAAAAATTGCATTTGATTGTATGTAGTGCTGTGTCATAAGCCATGTATTTTTGTTTGCAAAAGCCTGCAAATTCAAAATAAGCAGTGTGGTATGATTGCCACACACTAAACTACTGACTAACCTCACTTGCTCTAAAGCCACACCAGGAATTATTGGCCCGCTGTTATTTTTGTACACACTTTGCTGTGCTCGGCTGTACTGTCACAACCTCAGGTGAATCTTTCCCAGTACAGCCCTTATGCTTGCAGATTGGTAAGAAGTTATTATTTAATTTAATTTTTGCTAAGGTTCCCACTTCCATTGGTTTCTTACAGACTGCTATAACTTATTTCTCCTCTAGTTTCAACCATACTTGTTCCAGACCCAAGGTAGAAAAATAAAGATAAAATCTTACAATTTGTTTTGTAACTACCTTAACAGATTGTCATCAAATGCAAAATGGATCGGATTCTGCCCATTGCTGGTCAACAGCAGTGTTCTGTAGGACATGCCATCCA
This sequence comes from Stylophora pistillata, assembly GCF_964205215.1. Lineage (NCBI taxonomy): Eukaryota > Metazoa > Cnidaria > Anthozoa > Scleractinia > Pocilloporidae > Stylophora > Stylophora pistillata. Next base: position 49,080,298 of record NC_142521.1, on the reverse strand, counting down.
CAGTAGTGGCTGGAAAGACCTAAACATTCCAAAAAAGGAACAAGTTACTAATCATATGCTTTGTCAACTAACAGAATACAATCATACTGGCACCACCTAGTAATACATTATGGTGGACTAAAACTGTTTCTATCCATTAGTTCAGGAACAGCATTATTCTAACAAGGGTAGTGTAGTGAAGCATTTGTCCCATTTACACAAGCAAAATGTTTTCTTAAAATTAGGTTGACCTGAATAATCAGTTTGAGAATCTTCAATGGGGAAAACATATCAAACCATGCTTGAAAAAACAGCTTTAACGTGTGTTTTAGCTTTGGTGTGAATGGCTAAATTATCACTTACCAGCTGTTGTACATCTCATTGACTTCTGGGGATAAATGATTCAGTCCGCATTGCAAATGTGAGTCCTAAAAATAAAATCCAATCAATTTTTTTCGGTGAAACAAGGAACTTGGATTCATTGATGTTTCATCAATGAAAATTCTAGATGTAACATCAAAACACTTAAGCTAATAACAGAATATGGAAACAAAAACAGAACTAAAGCCCTGTATCGTTGAATCTAACCATAAACAGAGTTCAGTTCAAATTACTTATTAAAGTTAATTTCAGCACAAACCTGTAGCACTGAGCGAAAGACACCAGGCAGGACACTTCAACCAGTCGATAATCTCTCATACTCTGTTCCAAAATACAAATAATATTATAATAACTATTGGTGTGACTCAATATCAAGGGCATACTTCACCTGATAGGCAGAGAATTAAACGTCAAAAAACATTGCACACTTTACACACTTTATTTTTCTTTTTCTTACAAAATAATTTACATTATGTTGACCCGCAGATAGCAAATTTGCTATTCGAGGCGGGTCAATCATCAACAAACATTATCTACAATATATAAAGAAAATTAAAAACTAAATAATTAGATATTGTTAAATTATAAAAAGAAGCATAGCTGGCAAATACATCAATAGTTGTTCAATAAAGTATAGAAGCAAATACATTAGTACTGAAAGCAATCGGATCAATTTGTTTTAATTATGCAGTCCTTAAGTTTAGAGGAGATCTTTTCAACATCAAGATAAGAATCTTCATTATCTAGTATCTGAAATAAAGACGTTTTAATTTGTTTATTAAAGGAATGTTTTGATAACGTTTTGAATTCTTTCGGTATCTTATTCCAAATTTTGACACCAACACGCGAGAAAGCCTTTTTTTGTAGGTTAAGTCTAGAGTACTTTGTACTAAAGAGCTCCGATTTGGATGATCGAGTATTGTAGGTATGAATATGAGATGTTTTAGTAAATAGTTTCAAAATATTAATGGGAGCCCTCTGGTTGTGCACGTCAAACATAAGTTTACTTACGGCTTCATAGTATAGGAACGTAACAGGCAGAATTTTTGCTTTGGCAAATAAAGGGATGGCATGCTCTCTTCGATCGGTGAAATAGATTAAGCGCAAAACTCGCTTTTGAAGAACTAAAATCTTGTTTAAATAAGCATTTGACGCATTGCCCCAGGCAAGGAGTCCATAAGTTATATAAGGTAGAATTAATGAATTGTAAATATTTACAAGGATAGTAGAGGGAATGAAGTACCTCAGCTTTGCAATCATCCCTATTGTTTTACTTATTTTTACGATAACAGAGTCAACATGGTTTTTCCATGACAAATTTTGATCAATTAAAACGCCTAGATATTTGATATAACTTTTTTGCTCTAAACTAACTCTTCGGTTTGTCTCACAATCTAAAATACCTATTTGTGGAGAAAAATGCATTTTTTTCTGATGAGGACGAAAAATTAAGAAATTTGATTTTTTTGTATTCAATGTCAACCTATTTGTAGTTAACCAGTCATGTACGTTATTCAACTCTACATTAACCGTTTGCTCGATCGCCTTAAGATTCTTATCAGCATAAAGTATATTAGTATCATCCGCAAAGAGATAAAATTTTAGTTTATCAGAACAAAGGTGAATGTCATTTATGTAAAGTAAAAATAGAAGAGGTCCAAGGACTGATCCCTGGGGGACACCACAGGGGGAGATAAGTTTTGTTGATAAATGCTCTCCAATCTGAATTGTTTGTGTTCTATTTTTTAAATATGATTGAAACCAGTCATTTATCAATCCACGGAAACCGTAAAAGTTCAATTTATCGAGTAATATTTCATGATTGACCGTATCAAATGCCTTTTTCAGGTCAATAAAGACACCGCATGAGAAGTACCGTTTATCCATATTACGTAGTATATCTTCGACATCTTAATGAACACTATCTTAATGACACTATCAGAACTCTCAAGTTAATTGCCTGACAAAGAATAAGATTTTTTACCACAATTCCTAGCCTCTGATTGTGACACCATGGGTGTCCCCTTCTCGACAGAAGCGGAGGGAGGGGGGTGTGTATTTAAGGGAATAATCCCCTGGAAAATTGCAATAAAAAGTAATAGCAAGGACATGCATTTCTTCATTCTGAGTGATAACTTCCATTGCTGAAGTGTGAAGTGCTTGAAGCAAGTACAAAGGAAACAAGGAGTAAATTCTATTTATCAAATGAAAATCAGTTATATGGGTACTGAACTAGAACTGCAGTTTGCTATCTCAAAATCAACAATTTGAATCAGAAACTTTGAATTCATGACAAATAAATAAATGGTTGTTATGAGCTTGGAAAAAATTTAGGCTTCTTAACAGGTACACCAGCACAGGAAATAAATCCCTCACCTTATAAAATGTATAACACTCCAGGTCAGCACTAAAAACCTGATTAGCAGCATTCTATTAAAAAAAAATTAGAATTACAAATTGAACTGTAAACAGAATCAGACAGTAAAGGCAAAAATGAACCAAGTCCAAGTGAATGAAAGAAGCATAGACAGTGTTTACTGACAGTATCAAATAACTTACTGGTCTAAATGTCACTCGGAATGATGCAGTCTTTAGAGGGAGGATGTCTGCTTCATCTGGGGAAACAGAAAATATTCCTTGTTGTGTCTATCAGACAAAAAGGAGAAAAACATAACACAAGAAGAAATCACAATGTAACATTTATTTGCAATTTAAATTATAGGTCTCAAACTAGAGATGGGCAAACAACAATTGTTAATGATCTAAAAAGTACAAGTTTTCACCTTTCATCCACATGCACGTGATTTTTCCCTTTGTATGATTTGTGATGTTTACTGTCTGTATAAAGTAAACACAGAAAACAGAATAAACAATTGAGCTCTGATTCACAGTGAACTAAACCAAAGGAATAATCAACTAAACCCTTTTTTGAAACCATTTACCTTCTGCTCCACAGCCTTAGGATCCAGCATCTGCCCAAAGTCTGCCTGGAGAACATCCAAACCGACACGAGGGACAATGGTGGTCTGCAAATCATGAATTCAAAATAGTGATCACATTAGAATCAAACTTCATGCATTAAATTTAAATGAAGGAAGAATAGGGACCTTAACAAACAAACTAGTAACTTACAGTTTCTCCAACTGAGGCATGACAAAGAACTCTTCCATTGGTGACAGTTCATGAGCTGATGGCAGCAATTCTCCAGAAGAAGTACTCTGCTCAAAGAGAGGAATCAACACAACTTATGTTGTTAATTATTCCTTACTTTCTGAAGATAAAACTCAAAATGAAAGGGATGATATAACTGGTAACAAGTAACACTCTACTAATCCCATGCTGCTGCATCTTTTCTCTTAACTGGAATTTCATTCTCAACCACAGTTTGTGTACATAATCAACGTTTTAAGATTTTATTTACAAAGCAATAAAATATTATGTTTTAACTCTTTAACCCCTTAGATAGAGTAACTGGTTTCTAATTTAAATAAGATATAGAAGGCATAAGAATAAAGGAAATAATCACCAAATTAAGAAGGTCCTGATTGTCAATACTGTAAATAAAGTACAGAAGAATGCAGAGAATACCAAAATTAATTTTGGGGTGCAAAGGGTTAAATGTCGTTAACCTACAACTATCAGAGTACAAACCTCCAGTGCTATGCTATTAAAGCTCCTTTGTCATCAAGTTGAAGTTTGTTTGTTCTCAGATCTTCATTACGTTGCTATAATAAATTCATGAACATATTGAGTAGTAAGGTTATTTGATATGTTAGATGTACAATCATATAGACTTTGTTGTGGGCTGCTCTAGAGCAAAAGCATTTTGAAATAACTTTAATTCGTATAATTATTCATCATTTTAATCGAACGTAATCTACAGATCTCTTTTAGTGGGAACACCACCACTTACCTCAGATTTTTGAGAATCCACATCTAACATGAGTGTGATACCTGTCCAGATGTTTCTTCTG